>NW_027001691.1:0-7185 GCF_036934945.1 Oncorhynchus masou masou
ATGTTAGTTACTCTTTAAACATTATGGCCATTATAAATTCACCACAGTGGTGTCTGCCCTGTAAACATAATGTTAGCTATCCTTCAAACATTATGGCCATTATAAATTCACCACAGTGGTGTCTGCCGTGGTAAACATAATGTTAGTTACTCTGTAAACATTAGGGCTATTATAAATTCACCACAGTGGTGTTCGTTCCGTAAACATAATGTTAGTTACTCTGTAAACATTATGGCCATTATAAATTCACCACAGTGGTGTCTGCCGTAAACATAATGTTAGTTACTCTGTAAACATTATGGCCATTATAAATTCACCACAGTGGTGTCTGCCCTGTAAACATAATGTCAGTTACATTTCTTTAAACATTATGGCATTATTATAAATTCACCACAGTGGTGTCTGCCCTGTAAACATAATGTTAGTCACTCTTTAAACATTATGGCCATTATAAATTCACCACAGTGGTAACTGCCGTAAACATAATGTTAGTTACTCTGTAAACATTATGGCCATTATAAATTCACCAACAGTGGTGTCTGTCGTGGTAAACATAATGTTAGTTACTCTTTAAACATTATGGCCATTATAAATTCACCACAGTGGTGTCTGCCCTGTAAACATAATGTTAGTTACTCTTTAAACATTATGGCCATTATAAATTCACCACAGTGGTGTCTGCCGTGTAAACATAATGTAAGTTACTCTTTAAACATTATGGCCATTATAAATTCACCACAGTGGTGTCTGCCCTGTAAACATAATGTTAGTTACTCTTTAAACATTATGGCCATTATAAAATCACAGTGGTGTCGCCCAAACATAATGTTAGTTACTCTTTAAACATTATGGCCATTATAAATTCACCACAGTGGTGTCTGCCCTGTAAACATAATGTTAGGTACTCTTTAAACATTATGGCCATTATAAATTCACCACAGTGGTGTCTGCCCTGTAAACATAATGTTAGTTACTCTTTAAACATTATGGCCATTATAAATTCACCACAGTGGTGTCTGCCGTGTAAACATAATGTTAGTTACTCTGTAAACATTATGGCCATTATAAATTCACCACAGTGGTGTCTGCCTGTAAACATAATGTTAGTTACTCTTTAAACATTATGGCCATTATAAATTCACCACAGTGGTGTCTGCCCTGTAAACATAATGTTAGTTACTCTTTAAACATTATGGCCATTATAAATTCACCACAGTGGTGTCTGCCCTGTAAACATAATGTTAGTTACTCTTTAAACATTATGGCCATTATAAATTCACCACAGTGGTGTCTGCCCTGTAAACATAATGTTAGTTACTCTTAAACATTATGGCCATTATAAATTCACCACAGTGGTGTCTGCCGTGTAAACATAATGTTAGTTACTCTGTAAACATTATGGCCATTATAAATTCACCACAGTGGTGTCTGCCCTGTAAACATAATGTCAGTTACTCTTTAAACATTATGGCCATTATAAATTCACCACAGTGGTGTCTGCCCTGTAAACATAATGTTAGTCACTCTTTAAACATTATGGCCATTATAAATTCACCACAGTGGTGTCTAGTGTAAACATAATGTTAGTTACTCTTTAAACATTATGGCCATTATAAATTCACCACAGTGGTGTCTGCCCTGTAAACATAATGTTAGTTACTCTTTAAACATTATGGCCATTATAAATTCACCACAGTGGTGTCTGCCCTGTAAACATAATGTTAGTTACTCTTTAAACATTATGGCCATTATAAATTCACCACAGTGGTGTCTGCCCTGTAAACATAATGTTAGTTACTCTTTAAACATTATGGCCATTATAAATTCACCACAGTGGTGTCTGCCCTGTAAACATAATGTTAGTTACTCTTTAAACATTATGGCCATTATAAATTCACCACAGTGGTGTCTGCCATGTAAACATAATGTTAGTTACTCTTTAAACATTATGGCCATTATAAATTCACCACAGTGGTGTCTGCCGTGTAAACATAATGTTAGTTACTCTTTAAACATTATGGCCATTATAAATTCACCACAGTGGTGTCTGCCCTGTAAACATAATGTTAGTTACTCTTTAAACATTATGGCCATTATAAATTCACCACAGTGGTGTCTGCCCTGTAAACATAATGTTAGTTACTCTTTAAACATTATGGCCATTATAAATTCACCACAGTGGTGTCTGCCGTGTAAACATAATGTTAGTTACTCTGTAAACATTATGGCCATTATAAATTCACCACAGTGGTGTCTGCCGTGTAAACATAATGTTAGTTACTCTTTAAACATTATGGCCATTATAAATTCACCACAGTGGTGTCTGCCCTGTAAACATAATGTTAGTTACTCTTTAAACATTATGGCCATTATAAATTCACCACAGTGGTGTCTGCCCTGTAAACATAATGTTAGTTACTCTTTAAACATTATGGCCATTTAAAGTCTGTAAACATAATGTTAGTTACTCTTTAAACATTATGGCCATTATAAATTCACCACAGTGGTGTCTGCCGTGTAAACATAATGTTAGTTACTCTATAAACATTATGTAAACATATAATGTTAGTTACTCTTTAAACATTATGGCCATTATAAATTCACCACAGTGGTGTCTGCCCTGTAAACATAATGTTAGTTACTCTTTAAACCCATTATAAATTAAGTGGTGTCTGCCCTGTAAACTACTCTTTAAACATTATGGCCATTATAAATTCACCACAGTGGTGTCTGCCCTGTAAACATAATGTTAGTTACTCTTTAAACATTATGGCCATTATAAATTCACCACAGTGGTGTCTGCCCTGTAAACATAATGTTAGTTACTCTTTAAACAGTATGGCCATTATAATCCCCACAGTGGTGTCTGCCGTGTAAACAAAATGGAAGTTACTCTTTAAACATTATGGCCATTATAAATTCACCACAGTGGTGTCTGCCCTGTAAACATAATGTTAGTTACTCTTTAAACATTATGGCCATTATAAATTCACCACAGTGGTGTCTGCCGTGTAAACATAATGTTAGTTACTCTTTAAACATTATGGCCATTATAAATTCACCACAGTGGTGTCTGCCTGTAAACATAATGTTAGTTACTCTTTAAACATTATGGCCATTATAAATTCACCACAGTGGTGTCTGCCCTGTAAACATAATGTTAGGTACTCTTTAAACATTATGGCCATTATAAATTCACCACAGTGGTGTCTGCCCTGTAAACATAATGTTAGTTACTCTTTAAACATTATGGCCATTATAAATTCACCACAGTGGTGTCTGCCGTGTAAACATAGTGTTAGTTACTCTGTAAACATTATGGCCATTATAAATTCACCACAGTGGTGTCTGCCGTGTAAACGTAATGTTAGTTACTCTTTAAACATTATGGCCATTATAAATTCACCACAGTGGTGTCTGCCGTGTAAACATAATGTGTTACTCTTTAAACATAATAAATTCACCACAGTGGTGTCTGCCCTGTAAACATAATGTTAGTTACTCTTTAAACATTATGGCCATTATAAATTCACCACAGTGGTGTCTGCCCTGTAAACATAATGTTAGTTACTCTTTAAACATTATGGCCATTATAAATTCACCACAGTGGTGTCTGCCCTGTAAACATAATGTTAGTTACTCTTTAAACATTATGGCCATTATAAATTCACCACAGTGGTGTCTGCCGTGTAAACATAATGTAAGTTACTCTTTAAACATTATGGCCATTATAAATTCACCACAGTGGTGTCTGCCCTGTAAACATAATGTTAGTTACTCTTTAAACATTATGGCCATTATAAATTCACCACAGTGGTGTCTGCCCTGTAAACATAATGTTAGTTACTCTTTAAACATTATGGCCATTATAAATTCACCACAGTGGTGTCTGCCCTGTAAACATAATGTTAGTTACTCTTTAAACATTATGGCCATTATAAATTCACCACAGTGGTGTCTGCCCTGTAAACATAATGTTAGTTACTCTTTAAACATTATGGCCATTATAAATTCACCACAGTGGTGTCTGCCGTGTAAACATAATGTTAGTTACTCTTTAAACATTATGGCCATTATAAATTCACCACAGTGGTGTCTGCCATGTAAACATAATGTTAGTTACTCTTTAAACATTATGGCCATTATAAATTCACCACAGTGGTGTCTGCCGTGTAAACATAATGTTAGTTACTCTTAAACATTATGGCCATTATAAATTCACCACAGTGGTGTCTGCCCTGTAAACATAATGTAGTTACTCTTTAAACATTATGGCCATTATAAATTCACCACAGTGGTGTCTGCCCTGTAAACATAATGTTAGTTACTCTTTAAACATTATGGCCATTATAAATTCACCACAGTGGTGTCTGCCCTGTAAACATAATGTTAGTTACTCTGTAAACATTATGGCCATTATAAATTCACCACAGTGGTGTCTGCCGTGTAAACATAATGTTAGTTACTCTGTAAACATTATGGCCATTATAAATTCACCACAGTGGTGTCTGCCCTGTAAACATAATGTCAGTTACTTTAAACATTATGGCCATTATAAAACCACAGTGGTGTCTGCCCTGTAAACATAATGTTAGTTACTCTTTAAACATTATGGCCATTATAAATTCACCACAGTGGTGTCTGCCCTGTAAACATAATGTTAGTTACTCTTTAAACATTATGGCCATTATAAATTCACCACAGTGGTGTCTGCCCTGTAAACATAATGTTAGTTACTCTTTAAACATTATGGCCATTATAAATTCACCACAGTGGTGTCTGCCCTGTAAACATAATGTTAGTTACTCTTTAAACATTATGGCCATTATAAATTCACCACAGTGGTGTCTGCCCTGTAAACATAATGTTAGTTACTCTTTAAACATTATGGCCATTATAAATTCACCACAGTGGTGTCTGCCCTGTAAACATAATGTTAGTTAAAACATTATCTTTAAACATTATGGCGTAAACATAATGTTAGTTACTCTGTAACATTATGGCCATTATAAATTCACCACAGTGGTGTCTGCCCTGTAAACATAATGTTAGGTACTCTTTAAACATTATGGCCATTATAAATTCACCACAGTGGTGTCTGCCCTGTAAACATAATGTTAGTTACTCTTTAAACATTATGGCCATTATAAATTCACCACAGTGGTGTCTGCCGTGTAAACATAATGTTAGTTACTCTTTAAACATTATGGCCATTATAAATTCACCACAGTGGTGTCTGCCTGTAAACATAATGTTAGTTACTCTTTAAACATTATGGCCATTATAAATTCACCACAGTGGTGTCTGCCGTGTAAACATAATGTTAAGTTACTCTTTAAACATTATGGCCATTATAAATTCACCACAGTGGTGTCTGCCCTGTAAACATAATGTTAGTTACTCTTTAAACATTATGGCCATTATAAATTCACCACAGTGGTGTCTGCCTGTAAACATAATGTTAGTTACTCTTTAAACATTATGGCCATTATAAAATCACCACAGTGGTGTCTGCCCTGTAAACATAATGTTAGTTACTCTTTAAACATTATGGCCATTATAAATTCACCACAGTGGTGCTATTATAAATTCACCACTGGTAAACATAATGTTAGTTACTCTTTAAACATTATGGCCATTATAAATTCACCACAGTGGTGTCTGCCCTGTAAACATAATGTTAGTTACTCTTTAAACATTATGGCCATTATAAATTCACCACAGTGGTGTCTGCCGTGTAAACATAATGTTAGTTACTCTTTAAACATTATGGCCATTATAAATTCACCACAGTGGTGTCTGCCGTGTAAACATAATGTTAGTTACTCTTTAAACAGTATGGCCATTATAAATTCCCCACAGTGGTGTCTGCCGTGTAAACAAAATGGAAGTTACTCTTTAAACATTATGGCCATTATAAATTCACCACAGTGGTGTCTGCCCTGTAAACATAATGTTAGTTACTCTTTAAACATTATGGCCATTATAAATTCACCACAGTGGTGTCTGCCGTGTAAACATAATGTTAGTTACTCTGTAAACATTATGGCCATTATAAATTCACCACAGTGGTGTCTGCCGTGTAAACATAATGTTAGTTACTCTTTAAACATTATGGCCATTATAAATTCACCACAGTGGTGTCTGCCCTGTAAACATAATGTTAGGTACTCTTTAAACATTATGGCCATTATAAATTCACCACAGTGGTGTCTGCCCTGTAAACATAATGTTAGTTACTCTTTAAACATTATGGCCATTATAAATTCACCACAGTGGTGTCTGCCGTGTAAACATAGTGTTAGTTACTCTGTAAACATTATGGCCATTATAAATTCACCACAGTGGTGTCTGCCATGTAAACGTAATGTTAGTTACTCTTTAAACATTATGGCCATTATAAATTCACCACAGTGGTGTCTGCCGTGTAAACGTAATGTAAGTTACTCTTTAAACATTATGGCCATTATAAATTCACCACAGTGGTGTCTGCCCTGTAAACATAATGTTAGTTACTCTTTAAACATTATGGCCATTATAAATTCACCACAGTGGTGTCTGCCCTGTAAACATAATGTTAGTTACTCTTTAAACATTATGGCCATTATAAATTCACCACAGTGGTGTCTGCCCTGTAAACATAATGTTAGTTACTCTTTAAACATTATGGCCATTATAAATTCACCACAGTGGTGTCTGCCGTGTAAACATAATGTAAGTTACTCTTTAAACATTATGGCCATTATAAATTCACCACAGTGGTGTCTGCCCTGTAAACATAATGTTAGTTACTCTTTAAACATTATGGCCATTATAAATTCACCACAGTGGTGTCTGCCCTGTAAACATAATGTTAGGTACTCTTTAAACATTATGGCCATTATAAATTCACCACAGTGTTGTCTGCCGTGTAAACATAATGTTAGTTACTCTTTAAACATTATGGCCATTATAAATTCACCACAGTGGTGTCTGCCATGTAAACATAATGTTAGTTACTCTTTAAACATTATGGCCATTATAAATTCACCACAGTGGTGTCTGCCGTGTAAACATAATGTTAGTTACTCTTTAAACAGTATGGCCATTATAAATTCCCCACAGTGGTGTCTGCCGTGTAAACAAAATGGAAGTTACTCTTTAAACATTATGGCCATTATAAATTCACCACAGTGGTGTCTGCCC
>NW_027001692.1:0-7184 GCF_036934945.1 Oncorhynchus masou masou
AGTGGCATTCTGACAGGCGGGTGAGGGAACGTCATCAACCCTGTGGGGTAAAGGTAGTTCATCATACCAGTGGCATTCTGACAGGCGGGTGAGGGAACGTCATCAACCTCTGTAGGGTAAAGGTAGTTCATCATACCAGTGGCATTCTGACAGGCGGGTGAGGGAACGTCATCAACCCTGGGGTAAAGGTAGTTCATCATACCAGTGGCATTCTGACAGGCGGGGTGAGGGAACGTCATCAACCCTGGGGTAAAGGTAGTTCATCATACCAGTGGCATTCTGACAGGCGGGTGAGGGAACGTCATCAACCCTGTGGGGTAAGGGTAGTTCATGCTACCAGGTGGCATTCTGACAGGCGGGTGAGGGAACGTCATCAACCCTGTGGGGTAAAGGTAGTTCCATCATACCAGTGGCATTCTGACAGGCGGGTGAGGGAACGTCATCAACCCTGTGGGGGTAAAGGTAGTTCATCATACCAGTGGCATTCTGACAGGCGGGTGAGGGAACGTCATCAACCCTGTGGGGTAAAGGTAGTTCATCATACCAGTGGCATTCTGACAGGCGGGTGAGGGAACGTCATCAACCCTGTGGGGTAAAGGTAGTTCATCATACCAGTGGCATTCTGACAGGCGGGTGAGGGAACGCCATCAACCCTGTGGGGTAAAGGTAGTTCATCATACCAGTGGCATTCTGACAGGCGGGTGAGGGAACGTCATCAACCCTGTGGGGTAAAGGTAGTTCATCATACCAGTGGCATTCTGACAGGTGGGGTGAGGGAACGTCATCAACCCTGTGGGGTAAAGGTAGTTCATCATACCAGTGGCATTCTGACAGGCGGGTGAGGGAACGTCATCAACCCTGTGGGGTAAAGGTAGTTCATCATACCAGTGGCATTCTGACAGGCGGGTGAGGGAACGTCATCAACCCTGTGGGGTAAAGGTAGTTCATCATACCAGTGGCATTCTGACAGGCGGGTGAGGGAACGTCCATCAACCCTGTGGGGAATCACATCAACCCTGGGTGGGTAAAGGTAGTTCATCATACCAGTGGCATTCTGACAGGCGGGTGAGGGAATCACATCAACCCTGTGGGTAAAGGTTCATCTATACCAGTGGCATTCTGACAGGTGGGGTGAGGGGAACGTCATCAACCCTGTGGGGTAAAGGTAGTTCATCATACCAGTGGCATTCTGACAGGCGGGTGAGGGAAAACGCCATCAACCCTGTGGGGTAAAGGTAGTTCATCATACCAGTGGCATTCTGACAGGCGGGTGAGGGAACGTCATCAACCCTGTGGGGTAAAGGTAGTTCATCATACCAGTGGCATTCTGACAGGCGGGTGAGGGAACGTCATCAACCCTGTGGGGTAAAGGTAGTTCATCATACCAGTGGCATTCTGACAGGCGGGTGAGGGAACGTCATCAACCCTGTGGGGTAAAGGTAGTTCATCATACCAGTGGCATTCTGACAGGCGGGTGAGGGAACGTCATCAACCCTGTGGGGTAAAGGTAGTTCATCATACCAGTGGCATTCTGACAGGCGGGTGAGGGAACGTCATCAACCCTGTGGGGTAAAGGTAGTTCATCATACCAGTGGCATTCTGACAGGCGGGTGAGGGAACGTCATCAACCCTGGGGTAAAGGTAGTTCATCATACCAGTGGCATTCTGACAGGCGGGTGAGGAACGTCATCAACCCTGTGGGGTAAAGGTAGTTCATCATACCAGTGGCATTCTGACAGGCGGGTGAGGGAACGTCATCAACCCTCTGTGGGGTAAAGGTAGTTCATCATACCAGTGGCATTCTGACAGGCTGGGGTAAAGGTAGTTCATCATGCTCAGGGCATTCTGACGTCATCAACCCTGTGGGGTAAAGGTAGTTCATCATACCAGTGGCATTCTGACAGGCGGGTGAGGGAACGTCATCAACCCTGGGGTAAAGGTAGTTCATCATACCAGTGGCATTCTGACAGGTGGGGTGAGGGAACGTCATCAACCCTGTGGGGTAAAGGTAGTTCATCATACCAGTGGCATTCTGACAGGCGGGTGAGGGAACGTCATCAACCCTGGGGTAAAGGTAGTTCATCATACCAGTGGCACCCGGGGTGAGGGAACGTGGGGTAAAGGTAGTTCATCATACCAGTGGCATTCTGACAGGCGGGTGAGGAACGTCATCAACCCTGTGGGGTAAAGGTAGTTCATCAACAGTGGCATTCTGACAGGCCGTCATGCCCTGGGGTAAAGGTAGTTCATCATACCAGTGGCATTCTGACAGGCGGGGTGAGGGAACGTCATCAACCCTGGGGTAAAGGTAGTTCATCATACCAGTGGCATTCTGACAGGCGGGTGAGGGAACGTCATCAACCCTGTGGGGTAAAGGTAGTTCATCATACCAGTGGCATTCTGACAGGCGGGTGAGGGAACGTCATCAACCCTGTGGGGTAAAGGTAGTTCATCATACCAGTGGCATTCTGACAGGCGGGTGAGGGCGTCATCAACCCTGTGGGGTAAAGGTAGTTCATCATACCAGTGGCATTCTGACAGGCGGGTGAGGGAACGTCATCAACCCTGTGGGGGTAAAGGTAGTTCATCATACCAGTGGCATTCTGACAGGCGGGTGAGGGAACGTCATCAACCCTGTGGGGTAAAGGTAGTTCATCATACCAGTGGCATTCTGACAGGCGGGTGAGGGAACGTCATCAACCCTGTGGGGTAAAGGTAGTTCATCATACCAGTGGCATTCTGACAGGCGGGTGAGGGAACGTCATCAACCCTGTGGGGTAAAGGTAGTTCATCATACCAGTGGCATTCTGACAGGCGGGTGAGGGAACGTCATCAACCCTGTGGGGTAAAGGTAGTTCATCATACCAGTGGCATTCTGACAGGCGGGTGAGGGAACGTCATCAACCCTGTGGGGTAAAGGTAGTTCATCATACCAGTGGCATTCTGACAGGTGGGGTGAGGGAACGTCATCAACCCTGTGGGGTAAAGGTAGTTCATCATACCAGTGGCATTCTGACAGGCGGGTGAGGGAACGTCATCAACCCTGTGGTAAAGGTAGTTCATCATACCAGTGGCATTCTGACAGGCGGGGTGAGGGAACGTCATCAACCCTGGGGTAAAGGTAGTTCATCATACCAGTGGCATTCTGACAGGTGGGGTGAGGGAGCGTCATCAACCCTGTGGGGTAAAGGTAGTTCATCATACCAGTGGCATTCTGACAGGCGGGTGAGGGGGTGGGGTAAAGGTAGTTCATCATACCGTGGCATTCTGACAGGCGGGTGAGGGAACCCTGTGGGGTAAAGGTAGTTCATCATACCAGTGGCATTCTGACAGGTGGGGTGAGGGAACGTCATCAACCCTGTGGGGTAAAGGTAGTTCATCATACCAGTGGCATTCTGACAGGCGGGTGAGGGAACGTCATCAACCCTGTGGGGTAAAGGTGGTCATCATACCAGTGGCATTCTGACAGGCGGGGTGAGGGGAACGTCATCAACCCTGTGGGGTAAAGGTAGTTCATCATACCAGTGGCATTCTGACAGGCGGGTGAGGGAACGCCATCAACCCTGTGGGGTAAAGGTAGTTCATCATACCAGTGGCATTCTGACAGGCGGGTGAGGGAACGCCATCAACCCCTGTGGGGTAAAGGTAGTTCATCATACCAGTGGCATTCTGACAGGCGGGTGAGGGAACGTCATCAACCCTGTGGGGTAAAGGTAGTTCATCATACCAGTGGCATTCTGACAGGCGGGTGAGGAACGTCATCAACCCTGTGGGGTAAAGGTAGTTCATCATACCAGTGGCATTCTGACAGGCGGGTGAGGGAACGTCATCAACCCTGTGGGGTAAGGTAGTTCATCATACCAGTGGCATTCTGACAGGCGGGTGAGGGAACGTCATCAACCCTGTGGGGTAAAGGTAGTTCATCATACCAGTGGCATTCTGACAGGTGGGGTGAGGGAACGTCATCAACCCTGTGGGTAAAAGGTAGTTCATCATACCCTGTGGGGTAAAGGTAGTTCATCATACCAGTGGCATTCTGACAGGCGGGTGAGGGAACGTCATCAGCCCTGTGGGGTAAAGGTAGTTCATCATACCAGTGGCATTCTGACAGGCGGGTGAGGGAACGTCATCAACCCCTGTGGGGTAAAGGTAGTTCATCATACCAGTGGCATTCTGACAGGCGGGTGAGGGAATCGTCATCAACCCTGTGGGGTAAAGGTAGTTCATCATACCAGTGGCATTCTGACAGGCGGGTGAGGGAACGTCATCAACCCTGTGGGTAAAGGTAGCTCAAGGTAGTTCATCATACCAGTGGCATTCTGACAGGCGGGTGAGGGAACGTCATCAACCCTGTGGGGTAAAGGTAGTTCATCATACCAGTGGCATTCTGACAGGCGGGTGAGGGAACGTCATCAACCCTGTGGGGTAAAGGTAGTTCATCATACCAGTGGCATTCTGACAGGCGGGTGAGGGAACGTCATCAACCCTGTGGGGTAAAGGTAGTTCATCATACCAGTGGCATTCTGACAGGCGGGTGAGGGAACGTCATCAACCCTGTGGGGTAAAGGTAGTTCATCATACCAGTGGCATTCTGACAGGCGGGTGAGGGAACGTCATCAACCCTGTGGGGTAAAGGTAGTTCATCATACCAGTGGCATTCTGACAGGCGGGTGAGGGAACGTCATCAACCCTGTGGGGTAAAGGTAGTTCATCATACCAGTGGCATTCTGACAGGCGGGTGAGGGAACGTCATCAACCCTGTGGGGTAAAGGTAGTTCATCATACCAGTGGCATTCTGACAGGCGGGTGAGGGAACGCCATCAACCCTGTGGGGTAAAGGTAGTTCATCATACCAGTGGCATTCTGACAGGCGGGTGAGGGGACTGACCCTGTGGGGTAAAGGTAGTTCATCATACCAACCCGGGGTGTGGGGTAAAGGTAGTTCATCATACCAGTGGCATTCTGACAGGTGGGGTGAGGGAACGTCCCATCAACCCTGTGGGGTAAAGGTAGTTCATCATACCAGTGGCATTCTGACAGGCGGGTGAGGGAGCGTCATCAACCCTGTGGGTAAAGGTAGTTCATCATACCAGTGGCATTCTGACAGGCGGGTGAGGGAACGTCATCAACCCTGTGGGGTAAAGGTAGTTCATCATACCAGTGGCATTCTGACAGGCGGGTGAGGGGTCATCAACCCGTCATACCAGTGGCATTCTGGACAGGCGGGGTGAGGGAACGCCATCAACCCTGGGGTAAAGGTAGTTCATCATACCAGTGGCATTCTGGACAGGCGGGTGAGGGAAGGCGTCATCAACCCTGTGGGGTAAAGGTAGTTCATCATACCAGTGGCATTCTGACAGGCGGGTGAGGGAACGTCATCAACCCTGTGGGTAAAGGAGTTCATCATACCAGTGGCATTCTGACAGGCGGGTGAGGAACGTCATCAACCCTGTGGGGTAAAGGTAGTTCATCATACCAGTGGCATTCGGACAGGCGGGTGAGGGAATCGTCATCAACCCTGGGGTAAAGGTAGTCTTCATCATACCAGTGGCATTCCTGACAGGCGGGTGAGGGAACGCTATCAACCCTGTGGGGTAAAGGTAGTTCATCATACCAGTGGCATTCTGACAGGCGGGTGAGGGAACGTCATCAACCCTGTGGGGTAAAGGTAGTTCATCATACCAGTGGCATTCTGACAGGCGGGTGAGGGAACGTCATCAACCCTGTGGGTAAAGGTAGTTCACTTCCACCAGTGGCATTCTGACAGGCGGGTGAGGAACGCCATCAACCCTGTGGGGTAAAGGTAGTTCATCATGTTCAGTGGCATTCTGACAGGCGGGTGAGGGAACGCCATCAACCCTGTGGGGTAAAGGTAGTTCATCATACCAGTGGCATTCTGACAGGCGGGTGAGGGAACGTCATCAACCCTGTGGGGTAAAGGTAGTTCATCATACCAGTGGCATTCTGACAGGCGGGTGAGGGAACGTCATCAACCCTGTGGGGTAAAGGTAGTTCATCATACCAGTGGCATTCTGACAGGCGGGTGAGGGAACGTCATCAACCCTGTGGGGTAAAGGTAGTTCATCATACCAGTGGCATTCTGACAGGCGGGTGAGGGAACGTCATCAACCCTGTGGGGTAAAGGTAGTTCATCATACCAGTGGCATTCTGACAGGCGGGTGAGGGAACGTCATCAACCCTGTGGGGTAAAGGTAGTTCATCATACCAGTGGCATTCTGACAGGCGGGTGAGGGAACGTCATCAACCCTGTGGGGTAAAGGTAGTTCATCATACCAGTGGCATTCTGACAGGCGGGTGAGGGAACGTCATCAACCCTGTGGGGTAAAGGTAGTTCATCATACCAGTGGCATTCTGACAGGCGGGTGAGGGAACGTCATCAACCCTGTGGGGTAAAGGTAGTTCATCATACCAGTGGCATTCTGACAGGCGGGTGAGGGAACGTCATCAACCCTGTGGGGTAAAGGTAGTTCATCATACCAGTGGCATTCTGACAGGCGGGTGAGGGAACGTCATCAACCCTGTGGGGTAAAGGTAGTTCATCATACCAGTGGCATTCTGACAGGCGGGTGAGGGAACGTCATCAACCCTGTGGGGTAAAGGTAGTTCATCATACCAGTGGCATTCTGACAGGCGGGTGAGGGAACGTCATCAACCCTGTGGGGTAAAGGTAGTTCATCATACCAGTGGCATTCTGACAGGCGGGTGAGGGAACGTCATCAACCCTGTGGGGTAAAGGTAGTTCATCATACCAGTGGCATTCTGACAGGCGGGGTGAGGGAACGTCATCAACCCTGGGGTAAAGGTAGTTCATCATACCAGTGGCATTCTGACAGGCGGGTGAGGGAACGTCATCAACCCTGTGGGGTAAAGGTAGTTCATCATACCAGTGGCATTCTGACAGGCGGGGTGAGGGAACGTCATCAACCCTGTGGGGTAAAGGTAGTTCATCATACCAGTGGCATTCTGACAGGCGGGTGAGGGAACGTCATCAGCCCTGTGGGGTAAAGGTGAGTTCATCATACCAGTGGCATTCTGACAGGCGGGTGAGGGAACGTCATCAACCCTGTGGGGTAAAGGTAGTTCATCATACCAGTGGCATTCTGACAGGCGGGGTGAGGGAACGCCATCAACCCTGTGGGGGTAAAGGTAGTTCATCATACCAG
>NW_027001693.1:0-7179 GCF_036934945.1 Oncorhynchus masou masou
ACACCCTGGCCTAACCAAATATATAACGAAAACACAAAATACAATGACCAAGGCGTGACAGTAACAGTCAGTAACTGGTGTGGCCACCAACTGAATTAAGTACTGCAGTGCAACTCCTCCTCATGGACTGCACCAGATTTGCCAGTTCTTGCTGTGAGATGTTACCCCACTCTTCCACCAAGGCACCTGCAAGTTCCCCGGACATTTCTGGGGGAATGGCCATACCCCTCACCTTTCGATCCAACTTGTCCCCATGTGCTCAATGGGATTGAGATCCGGACTCTTCGCTGGCCATGGCAGAACACTGACATTTCTGTCTTGCAGGAAATCACACACAGAACAGGCAGTATGGCTGGTGGCATTGTCATGTTGGAGGGTCATCTCAGGATGAGCCTGCAGGAAGGGTACCACATGAGGGAGGAGGATGTCTTCCTGTGCCATGCACAGCATTGAGATTGCCTGCAACGACAACAAGCTTAGTCCGATGATGCTGTGACACACCGCCCCAGACCATGACGGACTCTCCACCTCCAAATCGATCCCGCTCCAGAGTACAGGCCTCGGTGTAACGCTCATTCCTTCAACGATAAACGCGAATCCTAGCATCACCCCTGGTGAAACAAAACCGCGACTCGTCAGTGAAGAGCACTTTTTGCCAGTCCTGTCTTGTCCAGCGACGGTGGGTTTGTGCCCATAGGCGACGTTGTTGATGGTGATGTCTGGTGAGGACCTGCCTTACAACAGGCCTACAAGCCCTCAGTCCAGCCTCTCTTAGCCTATTGCGAACAGTCTGTGCACTGATGGAGGGATTGTGCATTCCTGGTGTAACTCGGGCAGTTGTTGTTGCCATCCTGTACCTGTTCCGCAGGTGTGATGTTCGGATGTACAGATCCTGTGCAGGTGATGTTACACGTGGTCTGCCACTGCGCGGACGATCAGCTGTCCGTCCTGTATCCCTGTAGCGCTGTCTTAGGTGTCTCATAGTTCTGACATTGCAATGTATTGCCCTGGCCACATCTGCAGTCCTCACGCCTCCTTGCAGCATGCCTAAGGCACGTTCATGCAGATGAGCAGGGGCCCTGGGCATCTTTCTTTTTGTGTTTTTCAGAGTCAGTAGAAAGGCCTCTTTAGTGTTCTAAGTTTTCATAACTGTGATTTTAATTGCCTACAGTCTGTGAGCTGTTAGTGTCTTAATGACCGTTCCACAGGTGCATGTTCATTAATTTTGTATAGTTCATTGAACAAGCATGGGAAACAGTGTTTAAACACTTTACAATGAAGATCTGCGAAGTTATTTGGATTTTAACGACAGGGTCCTGAAAAAGGGACGTTTCTTTAAAAAATATATATATATTTATATTTATATAGTTTATATTTAAAAAATAAGAGTTTTTGTATTTGGACATACAAATCAAATTCCATTTCTATTATGCAATTATATTGACAATATCTCACCCACCTCCCCACTCCCTCATCATCATCCTCCATACTACCTCTCCAAACAGTATGTTGCTAGCATGCTAGCTGTCCTCAATCTTCGGCACGAAGATGTCCGGTTCTGTATGTGTGTGGTTTCAGAAATGTGTGAATAAAGAGCAATGATTAATAATTAGAATAAAATATCACGAAAGCAATAAAACAATATTTGAGAATAACCCGTATGCACATTCTACATCCATTAACAGCTGTTGCTAGGTAACAGCTGTATGCAGTCAACGTGGAATAAAAAGCCTCTTCAAATATATGGCACCTTTTTCATACCGACACTCTTATTTGGGCATGAAGACAAGTTTTGTGCTTTACCATCATACATACCTTATACCACATTTGAAGTGTTCTACACAACAGTTCTATCAGCATAAGCTCCAACTGTCAGATATGCTTATTGTAGTATGTTCAGGCATCGCTGTAGAGTGCTGCTAATAGATGAGAGTCTCTATGAATAGAATATTTCATTGATTTGTATTTATTGGGGAAGTATTCAGGAAAGAGAAAGTACCAAGTGTACTGGTGGAGGAATACAGATTGTCTGAAAAGGCTTTGGGCCGTTGTCAGTAGATACTGATGTTCAGAGGACTGACTCCCTAAGGCATGATGGTCAGAACAAGCCAGGCCTTTCTCTGTGGGAGTTAGATCACATACTGCAGTCTACCTCACAACTCTGAAACACTAACTCAATTACCTGACTGACTGACTGACTGACAGATGACAGATCATATCCAGCAGTCTAACTCATTTACCTGACTGACTGACTGACAGATGACAGATCATATCCAGCAGTCTAACTCATTTACCTGACTGACAGACAGATGACAGATCATATCCAGCAGTCTAACTCATTTACCTGACTGACTGACTGACAGATGACAGATCATATCCAGCAGTCTAACTCATTTACCTGACTGACAGACAGATGACAGATCATATCCAGCAGTCTAACTCATTTACCTGACTGACTGACTGACAGATGACAGATCATATCCAGCAGTCTAACTCATTTACCTGACTGACTGACTGATGACAGATCATATCCAGCAGTCTAACTCATTTACCTGACTGACTGACTGATGACAGATCATATCCAGCAGTCTAACTCATTTACCTGACTGACTGACTGATGACAGATCATATCCAGCAGTCTAACTCACTTACCTGACTGACTGACTGATGACAGATCATATCCAGCAGTCTAACTCACTTGTCTGTCTCTGTCTGTCTGTCTGTCTGTCTGTCTGTCTGTCTGTCTGTCTGTCTGTCTGTCTGTCTCTCTTACCCCCCCCCATCTCAATTTAATTCAGTTTAATTTAAGCGCTTTATTGGCATGGGAAACATTGCCACAGCAAGTTACCTAGATAATAAACAAAAGTGAAATAAACAATACAAATGAACAGTAAACATTACACTCACAAAAGTTCCAAAAGAATAAAGACATTACAAATGGAATATTATGTACAAGGAAAATAAATAAACATAAATATGGCTTGTATTTACAATGGTATTTGTCCTTCAGTGGTTGCCCTTTTCATGTGACAACAGGTCACAAATATTGCTGCTGTGATGGCGCACTGTGGTATTCATTCACAGGTCACAAATAGATATGGAAGTTTATCAAAATTGGGTTTGTTTTCAAATTCTTTGCGTATCTGTGTAATCTTAGGGAAATGTGTGTCTCTAATATGGTCATACATCTCTTTCTCTATCTTTCGCTCTCTCTCTCTCAGTCCTTCCACTCTTTCTCCCAGGCCTGTCTGGTTATTATTGGTTGAAAGGACAGGTTCCATTGTTTATGAATGGCTTGGTTCCAGCACTGGTGAGGGATTCCAGCTACTGCTCAGAAACACAAATCACACACTAACAGGTGGACATACAGCTGATGTTTGTGTGTGTGTGTGGTGTGTGTGTCTCTCACTGATGCAGGTTGCAGTCAGTGCCTTAATCGCTCACCTGCAGAGAGACTTTACATGCACAGGGTGAGAGAGCAGTCTGCACAGAAGAGAGAGAGTGTGTGTGTTTGTGTGTGTGTGTTTGTGTGTGTGTTTGTCTCATGTTGTGATCACTGCAGGAAAATAAATTGAAAGCAGCACTCTCCTTTCATCTCCCTGCCCTTTTCCCCCTAACACACACACACACACACACACACACACACTCCTCGCCTCACCTCACATGTCCTCACCCTACACGCCCCACCTCAAACAATATTATTTCGCTCTGGCTGCCTGTCAGTGTGTTTGAGGGGTATAGTAGTTTTAATCCTCCTGTTGTTCCTCTGCCATATGAGGCTCAACACGCCAGGAGAGTGTGTGTGTGTTTGTAAGGGTTCGGCAGAAAGCCTTGCTGCTGTGTGTCAGTGTTTTTGTGTGAGTGGGCATCTCACGGACGCCAGTTTCCTGATGGAGAATAGGCTGAAAGTGAAACTGGCTGCTGAATTGGCTCCGTTCTGGGGAGCCGGATGGTTCTGGCAAAGAGGACATAACAGCAGTCCATAACTAATCACTGCTGTAAGACACACTGGCTAACAACACTCTTCCTTTCACAGTCAGGGGAAAACAGATGTATTCCGCTCATTCCTTCTCATATCCCTTCACTTTTTTAATAAACGAGTCGTTGTAACGACCTGGCGTGTGTGAATGGAGGTGAGATGATGAACTGTTGTCTTGTCTATGAGGGTGAAAGTCTGTTGGAGCTCTAAGTCGGTCTGAGACAAACCATTGCAATAAGAAAGAAGTCCTAAAAATGTTACTTCAGTAAGTCAATCCAGTAAATGTATTTCAGGTTTAGTGTTTCAGTTCAGAGGAGAGTAATGGCCTGTGTTTTCCTCCCACTGTTGCCGTTGGTTTACATTTTTACATTTACATAATTTAGTAATTTAGCAGACACTGTTATAGGCTTCCATTCAGCCACAAGAGCATTAGTGAGGTCGGGCACTGATGTTGGGCGTTTAGGTCTGGCTTAGAATCGGTGTTCCAATTCATCCCAAAGGTGTTTGATGGGGTTGAGATCAGGGCTCTGTAAAGGCCAGTCAAGTTCTTCCACACCAATCTCAAGAAACCATTTCTGTATGGACCTCACTTTGTGCATGGGGGCATTGTCACACTGAAACAGCAAAGGACCTTCCCAAGTTGGAAGCACAGAATCGTCTAGAATGTCATTGCATGCTGTAGCGTTAATTCACTGGAATTAAGTTGCCTAGCCCCAGATCATTATTACTCCTCCACCAAACATTACCGTTGGCACTATGCGTTGGGGCAGGTAGCATTGCCTTGGCATCCGCCAAACCTAGATTCGCCCTTCGGATTGCCAGATGGTGAAGCGTGATTCATCACTCCAAATAATGCATTTCCACTGCTCCAGAGACCAATGGCGGCGAACTTTACACCACTCCAGCCAACGCTTGGCATTGCACATGGTGATCTTAGGCTTGTGTGCGGCTGCTAAGCCATGGAAACCCATTTCATGAAGCTCCCGGGCGAACAGTTCTTGTGCTGACGCTTCTTCCAGAGGCCGTTTGGAACTCGGTAGTGAGTGCTATAACCGAGGACAGACAATCTGTTACGCAGTACACGCTTCAGCACTCAGCAGTCCCGTTCTGTGAGCTTACGCGTTTTACCACTTTATGGCTGTGCCGTTGTTGCTTAGACATTTTGTATTTAACAATAACAGCACTTACACACAATAACAGCACTTACAGTTGACTGTGGCAGCTCTAGCATGGCAGAATTTTGACGAAATTAGAAGTTGGAAGTTAGAAAGGTAGCATCCTATGACATTGCCACATTGAAAGTGACTGAGCTCTTCATGAAGACCATTCTACTGCCAATGGCTGTATATGGAGTTCGAATAACTGTGTGCTCGATTTTAAACACCTGTCAGCAATAGGTGTGACTGAAATAGCCGAATCCACTCATTTGAAGGGGTGTCCACATACTTTTGTAAGTATGGTGTATCACAGTCATAGTAAGTAAATTTTCCTCAGTAAAGTAGATATCAGCAAAGTCAGAGCTAGTAAGGTGGAAAGAAAGTCAAGCGTGAGTGTTCATAGGTCATACAATTTTTCTTAGGGATTGGTCGGGGTGTGGAGGTGGTCCTGTGGGATTATTTAACTTCTTGATACTACCCATCCCGTATCCGGAATCGTGAATACAGCCTCAGGCTCATTAAATCAAATCAAATCAAATTTTATTTGTCACATACACATGGTTAGCAGATGTTAATGCGAGTGTAGCGAAATGCTTGTGCTTCTAGTTCCGACAATGCAGTAATAACCAACAAGTAATCTAACTAACAATTCCTAAACTACTGTCTTATATTCAGTGTAAGGGGATAAAGAATATGTACATAAGGATATATGAATGAGTGATGGTACAGAGCAGCATAGGCAAGATACAGTAGATGGTATCGAGTACAGTATATACATATGAGATGAGTATGTAAACAAAGTGGCATAGTTAAAGTGGCTAGTGATACATGTATTACATAAGGATGCAGTCGATGATATAGAGTACAGTATATACGTATGCATATGAGATTCATAATGTAGGGTAAGTAACATTATATAAGGTAGCATTGTTTAAAGTGGCTAGTGATATATTTACATCATTTCCCATCAATTCCCATTATTAAAGTGGCTGGAGTTGAGTCAGTGTCAGTGTGTTGGCAGCAGCCACTCAATGTTAGTGGTGGCTGTTTAACAGTCTGATGGCCTTGAGATAGAAGCTGTTTTTCAGTCTCTCGGTCCCAGCTTTGATGCACCTGTACTGACCTTGCCTTCTGGATGATAGCGGGGTGAACAGGCAGTGGCTCGGGTGGTTGATGTCCTTGATGATCTTTATGGCCTTCCTGTAACATCGGGTGGTGTAGGTGTCCTAGAGGGCAGGTAGTTTGCCCCCGGTGATGCGTTGTGCAGACCTCACTACCCTCTGGAGAGCTTTACGGTTGAGGGCGAAGCAGTTGCCGTACCAGGCGGTGATACAGCCCGCCAGGATGCTCTCGATTGTGCATCTGTAGAAGTTTGTGAGTGCTTTTGGTGACAAGCCAAATTTTTTCAGCCTCCTGAGGTTGAAGAGGCGCTGCTGCGCCTTCTTCACGATGCTGTCTGTGTGAGTGGACCAATTCAGTTTGTCTGTGATGTGTATGCCGAGGAACTTAAAACTTCGCTACCCTCTCCACTACTGTTCCATGCGATGTGGATAGGGGGTGTTCCCTCTGCTGTTTCCTGAAAGTCCACAATCATCTCCTTGGATTTTGTTGACGTTGTGTGTGAGGTTATTTTTCCTGACACCACACTCCGAGGGCCTCACCTCCTCCCTGTGGGCCGTCTCGGCCGTTGTTGGTAATCAAGCCTACCACTGTTTGTTGTTAGATCCGCAAACTTGATGATTGAGTTGGAGGCGTGCTTGTGGCCACACAGTCGTGGAGTGAACAGGGAGTACAGGAGAGGGCTCAGAACGCACCCTTGTGGGGCCCCAGTGTTGAGGATCAGCAGGGGAGGGAGATGTTGCCTACCCTCACCACCTGGGGCGGCCCGTCAGGAGAGATCCAGTACCCAGCTGCACAGGGCGGGGTCGAGGCCCAGGGTCTCGAGCTTGATGTGAGCTTGGAGGGTACTGCTGGTGTTGAGATGCCGAGCTGTAGTCGATGAACTGGCATTCTCCCACATAGGTATTCCTCTTGTCCAGATGG
>NW_027001694.1:0-7179 GCF_036934945.1 Oncorhynchus masou masou
TAAAAGGCACAGCCAACTTAGTGTATGTAAACTTCTGACCCACTGGGATTGTGAAATAATCTGTCTGTAAACAATTGTTGGAAAAATGACTTGTGTCATTAACACAGATGTCCGAACCGACTTGCCAAAACTATAGTTTGTTAACAAGAAATGTGTGGAGTGGTTGAAAAATGAGTTTTAATGACTCCAACCTAAGTATGTAATCTTTGACTATAAACTAGACTGTAAATACTGTATACTGTATCCTTCACCATCTATTCTTCACTATATATTGCATCTTAGCTGCTGTGTTTCTGCTCATCCATGTTTTATACTTCTATATTTCCCATTCCTTTACTGGATTATGTGTATTAGGTTTAGCAATAACATCTGCTAACCATGTGTATGTGACCAATAACATCTGATAACCATGCGTATGTGACCAATAACATCTGCTAACCCATGTGTATGTGACCAATAACATCTGCTAAACATGTGTATGTGACCAATAACATTTGATTTGATTTGAATAAAACACATCCATGTGATGATGTTTGATCAATGTGGAAAACGGATTGGATTTGTAAAAATCCATCTACAAAAGGTATTTTTATTAATTTTCACACAACTGGTAACCAGTGACTGGTGACATTTTGTGTTTCACCCAACTGGCAACCTAAATCCAATGACAGGGGACATTTTGTTTTTGATTACATGTTGAATTCACTTTAGTTGACGAATCAAACAAATGTAAATACAAACTAGATGTTGAACTGTCTGTGCCCAGTGGGATGGTTTGGATAAGCGGCAGGTGTTGGATCAATATCCACCTTTGTCGCTAAATTTCTATGCAATTTGCATCAAACAGGTTTATTGCGAATAAAAGCCTTTGCGTGATGACGTAGTGCACGGAAAAAATGTTTTCCTGTTGAATTCCCATGTACTGAATGAAAAATGCAAGTTAAATGGGTTTCCATTGCATTTTCAACTCCAACGGTTTTTCAAAATCATCAGTAGAGTTATATAGCAAAAGTCCTCTTGTCCCATGCACCGTAGCCAACAGCTCAAAGATACAGTGCTGGTAGGCTACCGACATGAGATTATTATGGATAAGAGCTGACATTATTTTATTTGTCAAATGGCAACAAAGCATCAATCATCATCATGTCACCAGAAGAAGACCATCAAAATGTATTGGAAAGGAGCATCAAGCTCAACACATGCACTTTCACCACCCTGTGAAGTTCATCATTTATTTAATCTGTAGCCTAATAAACTGCATGGTTTCTTGTCGTAGTGGGAGGACCACACAATATATCATCGTGTGACTCCAAGTTAACTAAGATATGATCGTTTTTAAATCAATATTTGCGCATAAAGATTAATTCGCCACTTCTCGTTTATACATTTTTACTGACACAAAAATGACCCCACCATGTCAAACGAAGTAACAAATCGTCTGTCGGCATTTAGAAAAGTGTACAGGCATATCCTGTTTCCATCAGCCCGGTCATTACTTTGGAAATGGTTGGATCAATATCCACCTTCATGATATGGATGAAGCCAGATTTGGAATGTCTGAGTAGTTCTATATGATGTCATAATACACCCTCCGATAATCAAGTGATATTTGGAATGTCTGAGTAGTTCTATATGATGATAATCAAGTGATATTTGGAATGTCTGAGTAGTTCTATCTGATGTCATAATACACTCCTCCGATAATCAAGTGATATTTGGAATGTCTGAGTAGTGAATAGGATTATTAATCATAAACTCCTATAGCAACAATACACTGTGGCTTTGACTTCAAGAAGATAATGGGCTGATGGGTGGTGGTGCTACTCTATAGGTAAGGCTGTCCAATATGAATGTTCAATACACACAATAGGTTGATCGTTAGCTAGTTAGCTTGCTGTCCAGTCTAATACAAATGTTCAATACACACAATAGGTTGATCAGTAGCCAGCAAGCTGCTACGTCTTGAGCCGGACGGGAAGCTAACACGGCAAGCTAACACGGCTCGCTAACATAGCTCGCTAACACATCTAGCTGTCAACAAAGTCCAAATGGACTCTAGGCCTGGTGGTGGCAGTAGTGCAAATACAACCACTGTTTACCGGGAGCTTCCTGAGTGAAAAATAATTTCGCTATATAAATAATTTGGGTCGACAAACCCTATTCCCCCTCAGGAGACTGAAAAGGTTTGGCATGGGTCCTCAGATCACAACGCAGGGCCAGACGGATTACCAGGACGTGAACTCCGAGCATTCGCTGACCAACTGGCAACTGTCTTCGCTGACATGTTCAACCTCTCCCTGTCTGTAATACCAACATGTTTCAAGCAGACCACCATAGTCCCTGTGCCCAAGAACACCAAGGTAACCTACCTAAATGACTACCGACCCATGTCACTCACGTATGTAGCCATGAAGTGCTTTGAAAGGCTGGTCATCTCTGTGGAGATGCGAGAACCTTCCAGAAGGACAACCACCTCTGCAGCACTCTGCCAGTCTGGCCTTTATGGTAGAGTGGCCAGACGGAAGCCACTCCTCAGTAAAAGGCACATGACAGCCCACTTAGAGTTTGCCAAAAGGCACCCAAAAGATTATCAGACCATGAGAAGCAGGATTCTATGGTCTGATGAAATCAAGATTGTACAATGGCCTGACTGCCAAGTGTGACGTCTGGAGGAAACCTGGCCCCCTCCCTACGGTGAAGCATGGTGGTGGCAGAATAATGCTGTGAGGATGTTTTCCAACGGCAGGGACTGGAAGACTAGTCACAATTGAGGTAAAGATGAACAGAGAAAAGTACAGAGAGATCCTTGATGAAAACCTGCTCCAGAGATCTCAGGACCTCAAACTGGGGCGAAGGTTCACCTTCCAACAGGACAACGACCCTAAGCACCCAGCCAAGATAACACAGGAGTGACTTCAGGACAAGTCTCTGAATGTCCTTGAGTGGCCCAGCCAGAGCCCGGACTTAAACCTGATCGAACATCTCTGGAGAGACCTGAAAATAGCTGTGCAGCAACATTCCCAATCCAACCTGACAGAGTTTGAGAGGATCTGCAGAGAAGAATGGGAGAAGCTACCCAAATACAGGTGTGCCAAGCTTGTGTTGTCATACCCAAGAAGGCTTGAGGCTGTAATCACTGCCAAAGGTGCTTCAACAAAGTATTGAGTAAAGGGTCTGAATACTTATGTAAATGTAGTATTTCAGTTCAAATTCCTAAAAACATGTTTTTGCTTTGTCATTATGGGTTATTGTGATGACGGAAAAACTTAATTTAATACATTTTAGAATAAGGCTATAACGTAACAAAATCTGGATTTCCGAATGCTGTCCTCTCCAAATTTAGCTGTATTTTATTGGTTGGAATTGTTTTAAGATGGCCATACTGTGGATTATTTAGCTGTTTGATTTTTAATTATAGGACCCCTTTAGGTATATATATATATATATATATACATATATATATATATATACAGTGCCTTGCGAAAGTATTCGGCCCCCTTGACCTTTGCGACCTTTTGCCACATTTCAGGCTTCAAACATAAAGATACAAAACTGTATTTTTTTGTGAAGAATCAACAACAAGTGGGACACAATCATGAGGTGGAATGACATTTATTGGATATTTCAAACTTTTTTAACAAATCAAAAACTTAAAAATTAGGCGTGCAAAATTATTCAGCCCTTAAGTTAATACTTTGTAGCGCCACCTTTTGCTGCGATTTCAGCTGTAAGTCACTTGGGGTATGTCTCTATTAGTTTTGCACATCGAGAGACTGAATTTTTTTTCCCATTCCTCCTTGCAAAACAGCTCGAGCTCAGTGAGGTTGGATGGAGAGCATTTGTGAACAGCAGTTTTCAGTTCTTTCCACAGATTCTCGATTGGATTCAGGTCTGGACTTTGACTTGGCCATTCTAACACCGGGATATGTTTATTTTTGAACCATTCCATTGTAGATTTTGCTTTATGTTTTGGATCATTGTCTTGTTGGAAGACAAATCTCCGTCCCAGTCTCAGGTCTTTTGCAGACTCCATCAGGTTTTCTTCCAGAATGGTCCTGTATTTGGCTCCATCCATCTTCCCATCAATTTTAACCATCTTCCCTGTCCCTGCTGAAGAAAAGCAGGCCCAAACCATGATGCTGCCACCACCATGTTTGACAGTGGGGGATGGTGTGTTCAACGTGATGAGCTGTGTTGCTTTTACGCCAAACATAACGTTTTGCATTGTTGCCAAAAAGTTCAATTTTGGTTTCATCTGACAGAACACCTTCTTCCACATGTTTGGTGTGTCTCCCAGGTGGCTTGTGGCAAACTTTAAACAACAGTTTTTATGGATATCTTTAAGAAATGGCTTTCTTGCCACTCTTCCATAAAGGCCAGATTTGTGCAATATACGACTGATTGTTGTCCTATGGACAGAGTCTCCCACCTCAGCTGTAGATCTCTGCAGTTCATCCAGAGTGATCATGGGCCTCTTGGCTGCATCTCTGATCAGTCTTCTCCTTGTATGAGCTGAAAGTTTAGAGGACCCAGGTCTTGCAGAGGTACAGTGGTCTGATACTCCTTCCATTTCAATATTATCGCTTGCACAGTGCTCCTTGGGATGTTTAAAGCTTGGGAAATCTTTTTTGTATCCAAATCCGGCTTTAAACTTCTTCACAACAGTATCTCGGACCTGCCTGGTGTGTTCCTTGTTCTTTCTCCCAACGGACCTCTGAGAGTGCAGGTGCATTTATCTGCGACTTGATTACACAGGTGGATTGTATTTATCATCATTAGTCATTTAGGTCAACATTGGATTATTACACATTTAAGTCATTTAGCAGACGCTCTTATCCAGAAGCGACTTACAAATTGGTGAATTACCCTTCTGACATCCAGTGGAACAGCCACTTTACAATAGTGCATCTAAATCATTAAGGGGGGGGGGGTGGTGGGAAGGGATTATCCTATCCTAGGTATTCCTTGAGAGGTGGGGTTTCAGGTGTCTCGGAAGGTGGTGATTGACTATCATCATTAGTTTGTTCCACCATTGGGGGCCAGAGCAGCGAACAGTTTTGACTGGGTCAACTTCCTCAATGGTAGGGGAGGCAGAGCAGGCCAGAGTGGATCATTCAGGGATCCTCACTGAACTTCTGGAGAGTTTGCTGCACTGAAATGGTAAAGGTGGGATCATTGAATAATTTTGCACGCCCAATTTTTCAGTTTTTGATTTGTTAAAATAGCTTGAAATATCCAATAAATGTCGTTTTCCACTTCATGATTGTGTCCCACTTGTTGTTGACTCTTCACAAAAAATACAGTTTTCTATCTTTATGTTTGAAGCCTGAAATGTGGCAAAAGGTCGCAAAGTTCAAGGGGCCGAATACTTTCGCAAGGCACTGTATATGTAATACCAGTCAAAAGTTTGGACACTTCAAAAAACCTTAGTCCTTAAAAAAAGAAAAATCCAGTTATAAACGTGTTTCAATGCATTTCTATGGGCAATATTAGTAAAGCCCAAATTCAATATTTAATTCATTTATTTACATATATATACAGTACCAGTCAAAAGTTTGGACACACCAACTCATTCCAGAGATTTTCAATATTTTTATTTTTTCTGCTTTGTAGAATAATAGTGAAGACATCAAAACTATGAAATAACATATATAGAATCATGTAGTAAACCAAAAAAGTGTTAAACAAATCTAAATATATGCTATGTTTGAGAGTCTTCAAAGTAGCCACCCTTTGCCTTGATGACAGCTTTGTACACTCTTGGCAATGTAGAAAAAAGTTAAAGAAAAACCATGCAATGAGTAGGTGTGTCCAAACCTTTGAAGGTTACTGAATATATATTTAAATCAAATATTGAATTTGGGCTTTACTAATATTGCCCATAGGAAATGCATTGAAAAACACATTTTAATAACTGGAAAAAATACATATATATTTGTTTTAAGTAAAAAGGTTTTGAAGTGTCTGTCCTATATCTAGGCGATATAAGAAAGCTCAGGTAATATTTTATATTGTTTTACATATATTTGACCCCTTATTTTGGGGGGCACAAAACTACCTCCGTACTTCCATGTGTGTGTATAGGTTACCTTCTAACAGTTCCGATGATCAACATAGACAACACACTTTCACAACCTCCTAAACCTCTCTTACAACATCCCCAACCAAACACCTTCACAACCCTCCCAACCCTCTCTACAACATCCCCAACAACACCTTCACAACCCTCCCAAAAGTCTCTACAACATCCCCAACAAACACCTTCACAACCCTCCCAAACCTCTACAACATCCCCAACAAACACCCCACAACCCTCCCAAACCTTTCTACAACATCCCCAACAAACACCTTCACAACCCTCCAAACCTCTACAACATCCCCAACAAACACCTTCACAACCCTCCCAAACCTCTCTACAACATCCCCAACAAACACCTTCACAGCCCTCCCAACCCTCTACCCAACATCCCCAACAAACACCTTCACAACCCTCCCAAACCTCTCTACAACATCCCCAACAAACACCTTCACAACCCTCCCAAACCTCTCTACAACATCCCCCAAACACCTTCACAACCCTCCCAAACCTCTCTACAACATCCAAACATCTGGACATCTGGAGATATCAGTGGTCACTCTTCATCAAGAGCAGGTATGATGAATCTGTCATCTCAGACATTACAACTAATGTGCTGTGAGATTAAATGCTGTAATGCTGGAGGAAATCAATTGTAACTCTTCATGCAATGGACAAATCTTTCTCTCTCAGATTCTCCTCCATTAGACTCTCCTGGTGCAGGACAGAGTCAGAGTGCTGGTAATTTTCATGTCTACTGATTTCAATGGTGTCAGAAGTCTCAGAAGTGATCAGCCAGCACCAGATTTAGCCAACACTCATTTACATCTGTCCAAGGGAATATTTGAGGCCATCTAGATGTCTCTCTGAGGCCCACCGGAAGTGATGCAAGCATGAGGTTTTGTAGAGAGCTGCTGCTGACACCATGTCCTCTGTTGCTATGGTTACTCTGATCACTTTCTTACTCATAGTCTCTCCTTTACCACCTTTATTATGTATCTTCTCTGTCAGCTGACAGACCCTATAACAACTGACCAACCTTTCCTTATTAAAAACCACTTCGGGTTACTTTGTGCAATTTCCGCCTGAAGACATACCCTAAT
>NW_027001695.1:0-7179 GCF_036934945.1 Oncorhynchus masou masou
GGTTATGTCTAGGTTAGAGGGACTGGTATGGTTATGTCTAGGTTAGAGGGACTGGTATGGTTATGTCTAGGTTAGAGGGACTGGTATGTTATGTCTAGGTTAGAGGGACTGGTATGGTTATTGTCTAGGTTAGAGGGAATGGTATGGTTATGTCTAGGTGAGAGGGACTGGTATGGTTATGTCTAGGTTAGAGGGACTGGTATGGTTATGTCTAGGTGAGAGGGACTCGTATGGTTATGTCTAGGTTAGAGGGACTGGTATGGTTATGTCTAGATTAGAGGGACTGGTATGGGTATTTTCTAGGTTAGGGGGACTGGTATGGTTATGTCTAGGTTAGAGGGACTGGTATGGTTATGTCTAGGTTAGAGGGACTGGTATGGTTATGTCTAGGTTAGAGGGACTGGTATGGTTATGTCTAGGTTAGAGGGACTGGTATGGTTATTGTCTAGGTTAGAGGGAATGGTATGGTTATGTCTAGGTGAGAGGACTGGTATGGTTATGTCTAGGTTAGAGGGACTGGTATGGTTATGTCTAGGTGAGAGGGACTCGTATGGTTATGTCTAGGTTAGAGGGACTGGTATGGTTATGTCTAGGTTAGAGGGACTGGTATGGTTATGTCTAGGTTAGAGGGACTGGTATGGTTATTGTCTAGGTTAGAGGGAATGGTATGGTTATGTCTAGGTGAGAGGGACTGGTATGGTTATGTCTAGGTTAGAGGGACTGGTATGGTTATGTCTAGGTGAGAGGGACTCGTATGGTTATGTCTAGGTTAGAGGGACTGGTATGGTTATGTCTAGATTAGAGGGACTGGTATGGGTATTTTCTAGGTTAGGGGGACTGGTATGGTTATGTCTAGGTTAGAGGGACTGGTATGGTTATGTCTAGGTTAGAGGGACTGGTATGGTTATGTCTAGGTTAGAGGGACTGGTATGGTTATGTCTAGGTGAGAGGGACTGGTATGGGTATGTCTAGGTTAGAGGGACTGGTATGGTTATGTCTAGGTTAGAGGGACTGGTATGGTTATGTCTAGGTTAGAGGGACTGGAATGGTTATGTCTAGGTTAGGGGGACTGGTATGGGTATGTCTAGGTTAGAGGGACTGGTATGGTTATGTCTAGGTTAGAGGGACTGGTATGGTTATGTCTAGATTAGAGGGACTGGTATGGGTATTTTCTAGGTTAGGGGGACTGGTATGGTTATGTCTAGGTTAGAGGGACTGGTATGGTTATGTCTAGGTTAGAGGGACTGGTATGGTTATTGTCTAGGTTAGAGGGAATGGTATGGTTATGTCTAGGTGAGAGGGACTGGTATGGTTATGTCTAGGTTAGAGGGACTGGTATGGTTATGTCTAGGTGAGAGGGACTCGTATGGTTATGTCTAGGTTAGAGGGACTGGTATGGTTATGTCTAGATTAGAGGGACTGGTATGGGTATTTTCTAGGTTAGGGGGACTGGTATGGTTATGTCTAGGTTAGAGGGACTGGTATGGTTATGTCTAGGTTAGAGGGACTGGTATGGTTATGTCTAGGTTAGAGGGACTGGTATGGTTATGTCTAGGTTAGAGGGACTGGTATGGTTATTGTCTAGGTTAGAGGGAATGGTATGGTTATGTCTAGGTGAGAGGGACTGGTATGGTTATGTCTAGGTTAGAGGGACTGGTATGGTTATGTCTAGGTGAGAGGGACTCGTATGGTTATGTCTAGGTTAGAGGGACTGGTATGGTTATGTCTAGATTAGAGGGACTGGTATGGGTATTTTCTAGGTTAGGGGGACTGGTATGGTTATGTCTAGGTTAGAGGGACTGGTATGGTTATGTCTAGGTTAGAGGGACTGGTATGGTTATGTCTAGGTGAGAGGGACTGGTATGGTTATGTCTAGGTGAGAGGGACTGGTATGGGTATGTCTAGGTTAGAGGGACTGGTATGGTTATGTCTAGGTTAGAGGGACTGGTATGGGTATTTTCTAGGTTAGGGGGACTGGTATGGTTATGTCTAGGTTAGAGGGACTGGTATGGTTATGTCTAGGTTAGAGGGACTGGTATGGTTATGTCTAGGTGAGAGGGACTGGTATGGGTATGTCTAGGTTAGAGGGACTGGTATGGTTATGTCTAGGTTAGAGGGACTGGTATGGTTATGTCTAGGTTAGAGGGACTGGAATGGTTATGTCTAGGTTAGGGGGACTGGTATGGGTATGTCTAGGTTAGAGGGACTGGTATGGTTATGTCTAGGTTAGAGGGACTGGTATGGTTATGTCTAGATTAGAGGGACTGGTATGGGTATTTTCTAGGTTAGGGGGACTGGTATGGTTATGTCTAGGTTAGAGGGACTGGTATGGTTATGTCTAGGTGAGAGGGACTGGTATGGTTATGTCTAGGTTAGAGGGACTGGTATGGTTATGTCTAGATGAGAGGGACTGGTATGGTTATGTCTAGGTTAGAGGGACTGGTATGGTTATGTCTAGGTGAGAGGGACTGGTATGGGTATGTCTAGGTTAGAGGGACTGGTATGGTTATGTCTAGGTTAGAGGGACTGGTATGGTTATTGTCTAGGTTAGAGGGAATGGTATGGTTATGTCTAGGTGAGAGGGACTGGTATGGTTATGTCTAGGTTAGAGGGACTGGTATGGTTATGTCTAGGTGAGAGGGACTCGTATGGTTATGTCTAGGTTAGAGGGACTGGTATGGTTATGTCTAGATTAGAGGGAATGGTATGGGTATTTTCTAGGTTAGGGGGACTGGTATGGTTATGTCTAGGTTAGAGGGACTGGTATGGTTATGTCTAGGTTAGAGGGACTGGTATGGTTATGTCTAGGTTAGAGGGACTGGTATGGTTATGTCTAGGTTAGAGGGACTGGTATGGGTATGTCTAGGTGAGAGGGACTGGTATGGGTATGTCTAGGTGAGAGGGACTGGTATGGGTATGTCTAGGTGAGAGGGACTGGTATTGTTATGTGTAGGTTAGAGGGACTGGTATGGTTATGTCTAGGTTAGAGGGACTGGTATGGGTATGTCTAGGTTAGAGGGACTGGTATGGGTATGTCTAGGTTAGAGGGACTGGTATGGTTATGTCTAGGTTAGAGGGACTGGTATGGGTATGTCTAGGTTAGAGGGACTGGTATGGGTATGTCTAGGTTAGAGGGACTGGTATGGTTATGTCTAGGTTAGAGGGACTGGTATGGGTATGTCTAGGTTAGAGGGACTGGTATGTGTATGTCTAGGTTAGAGGGACTGGTATGGTTCTGTCTAGGTTAGAGGGACTGGTATGGTTCTGTCTAGGTTAGAGGGACTGGTATGGTTATGTCTAGGTTAGGGGGACTGGTATGGGTATGTCTAGGTGAGAGGGACTGGTATGGGTATGTCTAGGTTAGAGGGACTGGTATGGTTATGTCTAGGTTAGAGGGACTGGTATGGGTATGTCTAGGTTAGAGGGACTGGTATGGTTATGTCTAGGTTAGATGGACTGGTATGGTTATGTCTAGGTTAGAGGGACTGGTATGGTTATGTCTAGGTGAGAGGGACTGGTATGGTTATGTCTAGGTTAGAGGGACTGGTATGGGTATGTCTAGGTGAGAGGGACTGGTATGGGTATGTCTAGGTTAGAGGGACTGGAATGTCTAGGTGAGAGGGACTGGTATGGTTATGTCTAGGTGAGAGGGACTGGTATTGTTATGTCTAGGTTAGAGGGACTGGTATGGTTATGTCTAGGTTAGAGGGACTGGTATGGTTATGTCTAGGTGAGAGGGACTGGTATGGTTATGTCTAGGTTAGAGGGACTGGTATGGTTATGTCTAGGTTAGAGGGACTGGTGTGGTTATGTCTAGGTGAGAGGGACTGGTATGGTTATGTCTAGGTTAGAGGGACTGGTATGGGTATGTCTAGGTTAGAGGGACTGGTATGGTTATGTCTAGGTTAGAGGGACTGGTATGGTTATGTCTAGGTGAGAGGGACTGGTATGGTTATGTCTAGGTTAGAGGGACTGGTATGGGTATGTCTAGGTGAGAGGGACTGGTATGGTTATGTCTAGGTTAGAGGGACTGGTATGGTTATGTCTAGGTTAGAGGGACTGGTATGGGTATGTCTAGGTTAGAGGGACTGGTAGTAGAGAGAGAGAGCTGCTGACACTAACAGTTCTGTGTGTTGTTATTTATTCCCAGCAGAAAATGCCAATGTCATATAAAAGTCAGCAGAGCGCAGCAAACTTTATGTGAGAGAGACTGAGGGAGGGAGAGACAGAGGAGAGAAAGGCAGAGAGAGAAAAGGCGGCAAGTAGAGAGACAGAGGAAGGGAGAGAATGGAAGAGAGGGTGGGAGAAAAGAGTCCGAGAATGAAAGAGAGAGAAAGACAGAAGTGGTCCTTGGTAGACTTTAGGGATTTTAGGAATAAAGCTGTTGGTCAGCCTGTAAACATCCCCTTGGAGGTGAAAAAGACAGGTTTATACTCCATGAACACAGACCTATGTATTGTAAGGCACATCCCAACAATACAAATGTATCACTGTTAAGAGTCTCTGGCTCTGTCATTCAAAACCATTCTGGGGAAAAATGTATGTCAGGTTGAATTACATTTGAATGGCATACCAATGTAGAGTGTGCCAACTTTTCTCTCTCCTTGTATCGGTTAGTACAACTTACGGGGTATGGGTTACCTCATAAATTGTAACAAACAAATTCTTCCTGACATTTGTTCTAAGTGTTTCTGACATTGAGTTGAGGCATCGTTAAGGTATCCAGACTTCAGCAGTGTGTGTGTATGTGTCGACTGAAGACAGAAAAAAGGAGGTTGTGTATACATCTCAGGGCCAGTCCAATCTGAGCACTAAGACACAGCTGGAAAGTCACTCACTCTGTCATCTGGACCAACACACTGTAACTCACACGCTCATTTCCTCCTGGACAAACACACACTTGTTTCACACATATAACCATAGTCTGGTAGTTTCAATCAACCCTCCCCCCGTGGATGTGTGTGTTTTAGTGATTTTAGGTATTTGTTTTTGCAGTGTGTGTGTGGTGTTGCCGTGAGTCTCTGTGTGTTGTTCCACAGACACACTTCTGAACTTTCAGACTGAAGTGATTTGGATCCGGTGGGGGAACGAGAAAGGAAAGGTAAATAAAATGGCAGAAAGGAAGACAAACAAATCTCCCCTTTGATTGAATCTGTTGAGGCGTGGCATTGAGAGATCACAAACAAAGGTGTGTGTATGCGTGCGCCCAATCTGATCAAAATGAAAAGAGCTTTCCATCCCATCAATGTTCAATGTGTGGGTGGGGGTGGGGGGGTTCACTACCACTATGCTCAGTACTCTTTTACATGGTCAGGTCGGGCCCTGAGTGTGTGTTCAGTTATGTCTCTCCCTGGTCAGTGTGGCCCCTGGCTGTGCTCCACAGGTCACCTGTCCCCACTGGGGTCCCCTAAGGTCCTGTCAGAGTGACAGCCAAGGCCCCCTGCTGGTGAAAGGTGATACTCCATCCACAGTCCCTAACTGACCACAGGATCACTGCTCTGGGACTGATCTGGATGGAGCTGTGTGTGAGGGGCTGGAAAACATACACTCCCTTAGCTCTACTCCTCAACACATACCTCCTCTCTCTTTCCAACCCTCTCCTCCTCTTTTCATCCCTCTTTCCCTCTGTCTGTATCCTTCAGGGCATATGTGGTTACCTGTGAGGGTGTTGTTGCCTGGGCTTTTATGAACTAGTGGTAAGGCTTGGGATGATAGATTTATAGCCCATTCACACATGGTGGAGCCATCAAGGATCAACCCACCTCATATCCCCAGGACTCATAAAACCAGAGACACTGGGGAGAGAGAAGGGGGGGGAGGGAGAGACTGGGGCAGGAGGGAGGGAGAGGTAGAGACGGAGAAGGGGGTGCGAGAGAGTGTGGCAGGAGGGGAGAGTGTAGAGAAGAGTGGGTCAGGAGGGAGGGAGGGAGCAGGAAGAGAGAGATGGGGCAAAAATAAGAGAGGAAGATGGTGGGTGGGTGGTTGGTTGGTGGGTGGGTGGGAGAGAGTAAAGAGTTAATAAAATATGTTTTCTACATAGCAGGAAGTTCGAGAGGAGGGTGGTGTGAGTGAATAAGATTAAAGTTGGTCTAGCCTTATGAAGCTGCAACTCATTTTGATGAAAGAAACCCTTATGTTTATAGCAGCCATCTCTGGACCCTTCTCTTCCCCCTCTCCACTCTGTTTTCCTCTCTGCCATCCTCTTCCCTTCTTCCCCTCCTTCCTCCATCTCCCTCTCTAGGTAAAATGCATATCCCTGTAGCGATAAATAAAAGGCCTGGGAAATGTTTTCTGTACTAAAAGACAATACTGAAGTCTGCAAGGGATCCCAGCCCATTGCTTCAACCCCAACCAAACATCCATACAGCATCTAAAAAACATTACCACACCATTCCCTGTGCTTTGACAATTTTGGGTCATAATCCCTTGGGCAAAACTGGTTGTATCAACGTTGTTTATAAGTCATTTCAACCCAAAAAATCAATGTGATGAAGATGAATCAACATGGAAAACTGATGGTTTTGCAAAAAGACATCACCGTAAGGGCATTAGATAATTGTTTCACCCAACTTTAAGCTAAATTCAATGGCACGAGGACTGGGACAGGTTCCGGGTAGCCTCAGAGAATAATATCGACGAATACACTGATACAGTGACTGAGTTTATCAGGAAGTGTATAGGAGATGTTGTATCCACTGTGTCTATTAAAACCTTCCCTAAACAGAAACCATGGATAGATGGCAGCATTCTTTAGGAAGTGTATAGGAGATGTTGTATCCACTGTGTCTATTAAAACCTTCCCTAAACAGAAACCATGGATAGATGGCAGCATTCTTTAGGAAGTGTATAGGAGATGTTGTATCCACTGTGACTATTAAAACCTACCCTAAACAGAAACCGTGGATAGATGGCAGCATTCTTTAGGAAGTGTATAGGAGATGTTGTATCCACTGTGACTATTAAAACCTTCCCTAAACAGAAACCATGGATAGATGGCAGCATTCTTTAGGAAGTGTATAGGAGATGTTGTATCCACTGTGACTATTAAAACCTACCCTAAACAGAAACCGTGGATAGATGGCAGCATTCTTTAGGAAGTGTATAGGAGATGTTGTATCCACTGTGACTATTAAAACCTTCCCTAAACAGAAACCTTCGTGGATAGATGGCAGCATTCTT
>NW_027001696.1:0-7178 GCF_036934945.1 Oncorhynchus masou masou
TACCTTTATTTATACAGGTTTTTCTCATTGAGATAATATCTCTTTACCAAGACAGACCTGGTCCAATAGCAGCAGGGGGAACAACGTTTCAGACAAAACAACTTATATACACTAACACAACATTAAACAAAACTATAAACACACATACAGTACAACAAAAACATTTTACATGAAAAACATTACGGGACAACCACCGCTCCGACTAGAAGTGTGTCACATAAACAATACCTCACAGTGATGGGGTGCAAAGAACTGAACGAAATAGTGTGTGATGATGACATATAGGTGTGTGAACAGGTGATCAGAATTCAGGTGATTGGGATCTGGAGAGTGAGCTGCGTTCAGCGGATCTATGTTTTTGAGAGTGTGAGCTGGAAAGTGGGCTGGATAGTGAACTGCGTTCAGGGGATCTACATGTTTGAGAGTGTGAGTTGGAAGCAGACGTTACACTGAGACACAGAGGTGAATTATACCAGTCACTGTTACTACATATACAACGGGTGGTTCTAATCTTGAATGCTGATTTCATTAAAACCGCATTCCAACCGGTGTCCACAAGTTACCACCGGCTAAATCTATGATGTTAAAATTCCTGTTCCATCAGACTGCGCAATCTACTGTCAGCCAGGCAATTTATAAACTCCACTATAAAAAGCATCTAAACATTATCTCACATTTTTTTTTAAATAACATTTAGTTTTCAACAGCAGAGATGTGTTGAACCTTGTCAGGCTTTCCAACTTCAGTTTAACGTGATTGTGTTAACTGAGTTGTTGGCTAGCTCCTCTGAACAACAGTGTCCCGATAAAGAGAACACATTTTCTATGCCAGGTGAAATCGCGCCTCATTAGCTCATTGTTATGGATGTTTCAAACAAATGTCACTGGAAAACAGCTTAAACAAATGCAAATGCAGCTACTGTTGTGTGACGTGACTTAGCTGTAGTTGGCTAGCTACAGTGGTTCCTCCTTTAAAAAATGCAAGCTTACACCACGGGACTTAGATGTAATTTGTGGTTTAGTACGGTACCCTGCATCACCACTTCATTGCTTCAGACCAGCACAAGGGGGAGTTAGAGCACTGATTATGCTGCAGGACTTAGAGGTAATTTGTGGTTTAGTACGGTACCCTGCGTCACCACTTCATTGCTCCAGACCATCACAAGGGGGAGTTAGAGCACTGATTATGCTTTTGGGTCCTACTGTGTCTCTAACTGACAATGAATGGGCGACATAAACCTGCATATAAACTGATAATTGTGTACAACTTCAGTATTACTTACTAAAACTGTTGTTACACTGAGGTTTTTACTATTTTATTTTGATAGGGTTATTTTGCTCTTACTGTAGTAGTGTAGCTCACTCACGACCAAGCAATACCTGTGCTGACCTCGACTGGGAGACCCATGAGATGACTGTAGGTTTTTGGTTTCTCTTCCTCTAAAAACAGAAATAAATCATTCTAAAAAACAAACTGGCTTTATTTACAAATTACTAACAATGTCTCACCCCATGTTCAAGAATGGTCTTTTTCTTGCTCATTTTACGTTATTAGTCCACCTGTGACAAAACTAGAGCCTGTAGGTCCTGCCTTGTTGATAGTGTTGTATTCTGAATATAGCCTAATGTTCTATTCTGTAAAACCAAGACACTCCATTTAGTATATGTTACATTTGGTGTGGTTAGGTAACACAGATTTCTATTTCTATTTATTATGGATCTCCATTAGTTCCTGCCAAGGCAGCAGCTATTCTTCCTGGGATCCAGCTACATAAAAGCAGTTATACAATTTTAAAAAACAATAAAATACATTCACAACACATTAAGTGTGTGCCCCCAGGCCCCTACTCTACTACCACATGTCTACAACACAAAATCCATGTGTGTATGCATGTGTCTGTGCCAATGTTCGTGTTGCTTCGCAGTCCCCGCTGTTCCATAAGGTGTATTATTATGTTTTTATCTCATTTTACTGCTTGAAATAGTTACAAAAAATGAAAAAAGGTTGGTTGGTCGTTTAACACAAATGTATAGCAACCCAAAGGTTGCAAATTAAAATCTCATCAAGGACAACTTTTGCAACTTTTCAACTGCTTACTTTTTTTTAGCTACTTTGTAACTACTTAGCATGTTAGCTAACCCTAACCCTAACCTTAAACCTTTTAGCTAATCCTTCCCCTAACCTTAATTCTTTAACCTGACATGTTTGGCAAGGTAGATCCAGCACCACTCAACAAAATGCTGATAAGGACAGTATATGTAACGGCTGTGAATGACAAAAGAAGATTAAAGTGTGCACATTGTTATCCAGGGCCTGTGTGTCAGATGTCTCTACTTCTCTCTGTGGCTGTATCATCAATGCTCCCTCCTCTCATGATACTACCTAGCATCTAAAGCTGTGGAAGACCTTCGCCCAAGAACTGCCAGATACCTACATTTGTTTTGTTAAATCATTTTATGTTTATTTAGTTTTTAAAATGGACTTTGAGGTCCTACTTGTAATGAAAATGGTGATATAAAATACATGTATTATTATTTTATTATTAGCACAATGTAAAGAATGGTTCATTCTACATGGAATTGTTACACTTGAAAGTTATCAAAACACTTTGTTCAAATTCCCGATACCCGATGTCACAGGAAGGCCATAAAGATCATCAAGGACAACAACCACCCGAGCCACTGCCTGTTCACCCCGCTATCATCCAGAAGGCGAGGTCAGTACAGGTGCATCAAAGCTGGGACCGAGAGACTGAAAAACAGCTTCTATCTCAAGGCCATCAGACTGTTAAACAGCAACCACTAACATTGAGTGGCCGCTGCCAACACACTGACTCAACTCCAGCCACTTTAATAATGGGACTTGATGGGAAATGATTTAAAATATATCACTAGCCACTTTAAACAATGCTACCTAATATAATGTTTACATACCCTACATTATTCATCTCATATGTATACGTATATACTGTACTCTATATCATCTACTGCATCTTTATGTAATACATGTATCACTAGCCACTTTAACTATGCCACTTTGTTTACATACTCATCTCATATGTATATACTGTACTCAATACCATCTACTGTATCTTGTCTATGCCGCTCTGTACCATCACTCATTCATATATCTTTATGTACACATTCTTTATCCCCTTACACTTGTGTGTATAAGACAGTAGTTTTGGAATTGTTAGCTAGATTACTTGTTGGTTATTACTGCATTGTCGGAACTAGAAGCACAAGCATTTCGCTACACTCACATTAACATCTGCTAACCATGTGTATGTGACAAATACAATTTGATTTGATTTGAGAATGCCATGCTCCACTGAAGAAAAATATAAATGCAACATTTTAAAAGATTTTACATTCATTAGGCACATATACCATTAAAGCCAGGTAAGGGCGTGGTTCAGAAAACCAGTCAGTATCTGATGTGGCCACCATTTGGCTAATGCATTGCGACACATTCCCTTCACATAGTTGATCAGGCTGTTGATTATGGCCTGTGGAGTGTTGTCCCACTCTTCAATGGCTGCACAAAGTTGCTGGATATTGCCGGGAACTGGAACACGCTGTTGTACACATCGATCCAGTGCACCCCAAACATGCTCATTGAGGGACATTTCTGGTGATTATGCAGGCCATGGAAGAACTGGGGCATTTTCAGCTTCCAGGAATTGTGTACAGATCCTTGAGACATGGGGCCGTGCATTATCAAGCTGAAACATGAGGCAATGGCGGCGGATGAATGGCATGTCAATGGGCCTCAGTATCTCTGTGCACTCTATTTGCCATTTATAAAATACAATTGTGTTTGTTGCCCATTGCTTATGCATGCAGTGGTCTACGGCACTGCATCTCAGTGCAGAGGTGTCACTACAGTCCCTGGTTTGATTCCAGGCTGTATCACATCCAGACGTGATTGGGAGTCCCATAAGGCGGCACACAATTGGCACAGCAATGTCCGGGTTTGGCCGGGGTAGGCCGTCATTGTAAATAAGAATTTGTTCTTAACTGACTTGCCTCGTTAAATAAAAGTTAAAATAAAACATACCATAATCCCCCACCACCAACGTCTGCCATCTGCCCGGTACAGTTGAAACCGGGATATATCCATGAAGAGCACACTTCTCCAGTGTGCCAGTGGCCATCGAAGGTGAGCATTTGTCCACTGAAGTCAGTTACAATGCCAAACTGCAGTTAGGTAAAGACCCTGGTGAGGACGAGCAGGCAGATGAGCTTCACTGAGACGGTCTATGCAGAAATTATTAGGTAGTGCAAAACCCACAGTTTCATCAGCTGTCCGGGTGGCTGGTCTCAGACGAGCCCACAGGTGAAGAAGCCAGATGTGGAGGTCCTGGGCTGGTGTGGTCTGTGGTTATGAGGCCGGTTGTAGGTACTGCCAAAAACGACATTGGAGGCGGCTTATGGTTCAAAAGAGAACATTAAATTCTCCGGGAAGAGCTCTGGAGGATATTCCTGCAGTCAGCATGCCAATTGCACACTCCCTCAAAACTTGAGACATCTGTGGCATTGCGTTCTGTGACAAAACTGCACATTTTCGAGTGGCCTTTTACTGTCTCTAACACAAGTTGCACCTGTGTAATGATCATGCTGTTTAATCAGCTTCTTGATATGCCACGACTGCCAGGTGGATGGATTAGCTTGACAAGGGAGAAACACTCACTAACAGGAATGTAAACAAATTTGTGCTGAACATTTGAGAGAAATAAGCTCTTGGGAACATTTCTGGGATCTTTCATCCCCCTTTTTGCAAGGGCCTGAATACTTAAGTAAAAAAGATATTTGATTGTTTTACTTTTTTATTTTTTGCTAACATTTCTGAAAAGCTTTGCTTTGTCATTATGGGATATTGTGTGTAGATTGAGGAAACAAAGTAATTTAATGCATTTTTAAATAAGGCTGTAGTGTAACAAAATGTGGAAAAAGTGAATTGGTCTGAATACTTTCCGAATGCACTGTAAGCCAGATAGGCCTACCACATACATGCCCTTCAGACAGACATGGCAGCTCTGCTTCTAGATCTTAAGCAACCTTGAAGAATTTTGTTTTTCTGTCGTATTTCTTATATTATAAGCCCAGAATATTTTGCCGTTGTTACATACAGCCAGAAATAACTTTTGGATACAAATTGCGGTAACTCAACCAGAAATACCAATGTCCTGAATTGGATCCGGAGAACAGGTATTCGGAGTGGACTTCTAGTCCGACTCAGGAGGCGTGCACCCCATCCACCACTTCCGAGTATATTACTCACTAATGTTCGGTTACTGGACAATAAAGTAAACGAGCTCAGGGCGAGGATCGCCTTCCAGAGACATCAGGGACTGTAACATACTGTAACGGCGTTCTTTTGTTGTTGAAGGAGAGTCGGACCAAAATGCAGCGTGTATGTTACTCATGTTTATTTAGTGAAGACAAAAGCGAACGAACTAACACGAATAACTAATAAATACAAAAAAACAACAAACAGAACGAAACCTAATACAGCCTGACTGGTGCAACCTACACAGAGACAGGAATAATCACTTACGAAATACAAAGCGAAAAACAGGCTACCTAAATACGGTTCCCAATCAGCGACAACGAGAAGCACCTGACTCTGATTGAGAACAGGCAGCCAACCTAATTAACACACACACACCCCTAATCAGCTACAATCCCAACTACTACAAAACCCCAATATGAAAATACAATACAATAACCCATGTCACACCCTGGTCTAACCAAATATATAACGAAAACACAAAATACAATGACCAAGGCGTGACACATACTCTGCTTCACAGAATCATGGCTCTCTCCGGATATACTGTCCCCATCCACACAGCCAGCTGGGTTCTCATTTAGGGATAAAGAACTCCCCGCGAAGAAGAAAGGCTGTGGTGTATGTTTCATGATTATTTACTCATGGTATGATTGTGATAACTTACAGGAACTCAAGTCCTTTTGTTCACCCAACCTAGAATGCCTCACAATCCAATGCCAACCGTTTTAACTCTCAAGATAATTCTGTTTGAGGGCGCTGGTGAGCAGCAACATGTGAAGAAGAGTTTTCTCGGTGCTCCGATCCAGGGCGAACAATTTACTATTAATACTTGACCAACACCTCCCCCACCGTGTTCATTTTGTAACATTTCATTTGAAATCTAACCCAATTTACTAATCTGACATTTTTGGCCTTTTAATCGTAAAATGTCGAGACGACAACGACCGCGAGCCACAAAGGAGCAGGCCTCTGCTGAAGCCTTGGGCTCACCTGACACGGATCTGATCCCCCCGACCTAGACATGGTAATGGCAGCTATCATTAAATCTGAACAGACTGTGCTGGCTAAGGTGGAGTCACTATCCACCGACCTATCTGCACAAATAGTTATTCTCGCCACCGAGTTCAACATAAAGATTGACTCCATTAACGAAGACTTGGCGACATGACACCTGTCTGACTAGCCTGGAAGATGGGGCAAGTATTACTCTGACAAAGTGGTGACACTGGTAGATCAAGTCACCTGGCTGTCATCAGATGTCGTCAAACTCACTACCAAGGTTGAGGACAGCCCTGGGGGAACAGTCACATTTTTGACGTGAGAGAGGGACTCGAGACCGTAGGCGGAATCCGGCCAACCCTGACCATAGCCAAACTGCCACGGGAAATTCTAGGCCTTGATCATGCCCCCACCCTTGATCGTGCGCAAAGAAGCATACAGTCCGCACCGAAGAATGGAGAGCTGCCCAGACCCATAGTGGTTAAATTATACTACCTTCAGTAGAAGGATGTAAAAAGTGCAAATCAATCCCAGAACAACAGCAAAGGACCTTGTGAAGGTGCTGGGCCAGAAACCGTTACAAATGTATCTATATCCACAGTAAAACAAGTCCTATATCGACATAACCTGAAAGGCCGTTCATCAAGGAAGAAGCCACTGCTCATAAACCACCATAAAAAAGCCAGGCTATGGTTTGCAACTGCACATGGGGAGAAAGATCATACTTTTTGGAGAAATGTCCTCTGGTCTTGTGAAGGTGGTAAATTACCTTTTAATGGCATCAGACCGAGGCTCTGCATCTGTCCTCGTGCTCCTAGACCTTAGTGCTGCTTTTGATACCATCGATCACCACATTCTTTTGGAGAGATTGGAAACCGAAATTG
>NW_027001697.1:0-7177 GCF_036934945.1 Oncorhynchus masou masou
CCAGTAGTCCTGCTACCACTCACCTTTCAGCCCTGTTTACATGTATATATTACCAGTAGTTATATTACCAGTAGTGCTGCTACCAGTCACCTTTCAGCCCTGTTTACATGTAATATAACTACTGGTAATATATACCAGTAGTGCTGCTACCACTCATCTTTCAGCCCTGTTTACATGTATATATTACCAGTAGTTATATTAACAGTAGTCCTGCTACCACTCACCTTTCAGCCCTGTTTACATGTATATATTACCAGTAGTTATATTAACAGTAGTCCTGCTACCACTCACCTTTCAGCCCTGTTTACATGTAATATAACTACTGGTAATATATACCAGTAGTGCTGCTACCACTCACCTTTCAGCCCTGTTTACATGTATATATTACCAGTAGTTATATTACCAGTAGTGCTGCTACCAGTCACCTTTCAGCCCTGTTTACATGTAATATAACTACTGGTAATATATACCAGTAGTGCTGCTACCACTCATCTTTCAGCCCTGTTTACATGTATATATTACCAGTAGTTATATTAACAGTAGTCCTGCTACCACTCACCTTTCAGCCCTGTTTACATGTATATATTACCAGTAGTTATATTAGTGCTGCTACCAGTCACCTTTCAGCCCTGTTTACATGTATATATTACCAGTAGTTATATTACCAGTAGTGCTTACCACTCACCTTTCAGCCCTGTTTACATGTATATATTCCAGTAGTTATATTACCAGTACCACTCACCTTTCAGCCCTGTTTACATGTATATATTACCTGTTTCACTCACCTTTCAGCCCTGTTTAATATAACTACTGGTAATATATACCAGTAGTGCTGCTATCACTCACCTTTCAGCCCTGTTTACATGTATATATTACCAGTAGTTATATTAACAGTAGTCCTGCTACCAGTCACCTTTCAGCCCTGTTTACATGTAATATAACTACTGGTAATATATACCAGTAGTGCTGCTATAATACTCATCTTTCAGCCCTGTTTACATGTATATATTACCAGTAGTTATATTAACAGTAGTCCTGCTACCAGTCACCTTTCAGCCCTGTTTACATGTAATATAACTACTGGTAATATATACCAGTAGTCCTGCTACCAGTCACCTTTCAGCCCTGTTTACATGTATATATTACCAGTAGTTATATTAACAGTAGTCCTGCTACCACTCACCTTTCAGCCCTGTTTACATGTATATATTACCAGTAGTTATATTAACAGTAGTGCTGCTACCACTCACCTTTCAGCCGTGTTTACATGTATATATTACCAGTAGTTATATTAACAGTAGTCCTGCTACCACTCATCTTTCAGCCCTGTTTACATGTATATATTACCAGTAGTTATATTACCAGTAGTCCTGCTACCACTCATCTTTCAGCCCTGTTTACATGTATATATTACCAGTAGTTATATTACCAGTAGTCCTGCTACCACTCACCTTTCAGCCCTGTTTACATGTATATATTACCAGTAGTCCTGCTACCACTCACCTTTCAGCCCTGTTTACATGTATATATTACCAGTAGTTATATTAACAGTAGTGCTGCTACCAGTCACCTTTCAGCCCTGTTTACATGTATATATTACCAGTAGTTATATTAACAGTAGTCCTGCTACCACTCACCTTTCAGCCCTGTTTACATGTAATATAACTACTGGTAATATATACCAGTAGTGCTGCTATCACTCATCTTTCAGCCCTGTTTACATGTATATATTACCAGTAGTTATATTAACAGTAGTCCTGCTACCAGTCACCTTTCAGCCCTGTTTACATGTAATATAACTACTGGTAATATATACCAGTAGTGCTGCTATCACTCATCTTTCAGCCCTGTTTACATGTATATATTACCAGTAGTTATATTAACAGTAGTCCTGCTACCAGTCACCTTTCAGCCCTGTTTACATGTAATATAACTACTGGTAATATATACCAGTAGTGCTGCTATCACTCATCTTTCAGCCCTGTTTACATGTATATATTACCAGTAGTTATATTAACAGTAGTCCTGCTACCAGTCACCTTTCAGCCCTGTTTACATGTATATATTACCAGTAGTTATATTAACAGTAGTCCTGCTACCACTCACCTTTCAGCCCTGTTTACATGTATATATTACCAGTAGTTATATTAACAGTAGTCCTGCTACCACTCACCTTTCAGCCCTATTTACATGTAATATAACTACTGGTAATATATACCAGTAGTCCTGCTACCACTCACCTTTCAGCCCTGTTTACATGTATATATTACCAGTAGTTATATTAACAGTAGTCCTGCTATCACTCACCTTTCAGCCCTGTTTACATGTATATATTACCAGTAGTTATATTACCAGTAGTCCTGCTATCACTCACCTTTCAGCCCTGTTTACATGTATATATTACCAGTAGTTATATTAACAGTAGTGCTGCTACCACTCACCTTTCAGCCCTGTTTACATGTATATATTACCAGTAGTTATATTACCAGTAGTCCTGCTATCACTCACCTTTCAGCCCTGTTTACATGTATATATTACCAGTAGTCCTGCTATCACTCACCTTTCAGCCCTGTTTACATGTAATATAACTACTGGTAATATATACCAGTAGTGCTGCTATCACTCATCTTTCAGCCCTGTTTACATGTATATATTACCAGTAGTTATATTAACAGTAGTCCTGCTACCACTCACCTTTCAGCCCTGTTTACATGTAATATAACTACTGGTAATATATACCAGTAGTGCTGCTACCACTCATCTTTCAGCCCTGTTTACATGTATATATTACCAGTAGTTATATTACCAGTAGTGCTGCTACCAGTCACCTTTCAGCCCTGTTTACATGTATATATTACCAGTAGTTATATTAACAGTAGTCCTGCTACCAGTCACCTTTCAGCCCTGTTTACATGTAATATAACTACTGGTAATATATACCAGTAGTGCTGCTACCACTCACCTTTCAGCCCTGTTTACATGTATATATTACCAGTAGTTATATTACCAGTAGTCCTGCTACCACTCAGCTTTCAGCCCTGTTTACATGTATATATTACCAGTAGTTATATTAACAGTAGTCCTGCTACCAGTCACCTTTCAGCCCTGTTTACATGTATATATTACCAGTAGTTATATTACCAGTAGTCCTGCTACCACTCACCTTTCAGCCCTGTTTACATGTAATATAACTACTGGTAATATATACCAGTAGTGCTGCTACCACTCACCTTTCAGCCCTGTTTACATGTATATATTACCAGTAGTTATATTACCAGTAGTCCTGCTATCACTCACCTTTCAGCCCTGTTTACATGTATATATTACCAGTAGTTATATTACCAGTAGTCCTGCTATCACTCACCTTTCAGCCCTGTTTACATGTATATATTACCAGTAGTTATATTAACAGTAGTCCTGCTACCACTCACCTTTCAGCCCTGTTTACATGTAATATAACTACTGGTAATATATACCAGTAGTGCTGCTATCACTCACCTTTCAGCCCTGTTTACATGTATATATTACCAGTAGTTGTATTAACAGTAGTCCTGCTACCACTCACCTTTCAGCCCTGTTTACATGTAATATAACTACTGGTAATATATACCAGTAGTGCTGCTATCACTCATCTTTCAGCCCTGTTTACATGTATATATTACCAGTAGTTATATTAACAGTAGTCCTGCTACCACTCACCTTTCAGCCCTGTTTACATGTAATATAACTACTGGTAATATATACCAGTAGTCCTGCTACCACTCACCTTTCAGCCCTGTTTACATGTAATATAACTACTGGTAATATATACCAGTAGTCCTGCTACCAGTCACCTTTCAGCCCTGTTTACATGTATATATTACCAGTAGTTATATTAACAGTAGTCCTGCTACCAGTCACCTTTCAGCCCTGTTTACATGTAATATAACTACTGGTAATATATACCAGTAGTGCTGCTACCACTCACCTTTCAGCCCTGTTTACATGTATATATTACCAGTAGTTATATTAACAGTAGTCCTGCTACCAGTCACCTTTCAGCCCTGTTTACATGTAATATAACTACTGGTAATATATACCAGTAGTCCTGCTACCACTCACCTTTCAGCCCTGTTTACATGTATATATTACCAGTAGTTATATTACCAGTAGTCCTGCTACCAGTCACCTTTCAGCCCTGTTTACATGTAATATAACTACTGGTAATATATACCAGTAGTGCTGCTACCACTCACCTTTCAGCCCTGTTTACATGTATATATTACCAGTAGTTATATTAACAGTAGTCCTGCTACCAGTCACCTTTCAGCCCTGTTTACATGTATATATTACCAGTAGTTATATTACCAGTAGTCCTGCTACCACTCATCTTTCAGCCCTGTTTACATGTATATATTACCAGTAGTTATATTACCAGTAGTGCTGCTACCAGTCACCTTTCAGCCCTGTTTACATGTATATATTACCAGTAGTTATATTAACAGTAGTCCTGCTACCACTCACCTTTCAGCCCTGTTTACATGTATATATTACCAGTAGTTATATTACCAGTAGTCCTGCTACCAGTCACCTTTCAGCCCTGTTTACATGTAATATAACTACTGGCAATATATACCAGTAGTGCTGCTACCACTCACCTTTCAGCCCTGTTTACATGTATATATTACCAGTAGTTATATTAACAGTAGTCCTGCTACCAGTCACCTTTCAGCCCTGTTTACATGTATATATTACCAGTAGTTATATTACCAGTAGTGCTGCTACCAGTCACCTTTCAGCCCTGTTTACATGTATATATTACCAGTAGTTATATTACCAGTAGTGCTGCTACCAGTCACCTTTCAGCCCTGTTTACATGTATATATTACCAGTAGTTATATTACCAGTAGTGCTGCTACCAGTCACCTTTCAGCCCTGTTTACATGTATATATTACCAGTAGTTATATTAACAGTAGTCCTGCTACCACTCACCTTTCAGCCGTGTTTACATGTATATATTACCAGTAGTTATATTACCAGTAGTGCTGCTACCACTCACCTTTCAGCCCTGTTTACATGTATATATTACCAGTAGTTATATTAACAGTAGTCCTGCTACCACTCATCTTTCAGCCCTGTTTACATGTATATATTACCAGTAGTTATATTACCATATTACCTTTCAGCCCTGTTTAGTTATATTACCAGTAGTCCTGCTACCACTCACCTTTCAGCCCTGTTTACATGTATATATTACCAGTAGTTATATTACCAGTAGTCCTGCTACCACTCACCTTTCAGCCCTGTTTACATGTATATATTACCAGTAGTTATATTAACAGTAGTCCTGCTACCACTCACCTTTCAGCCCTGTTTACATGTATATATTACCAGTAGTTATATTACCAGTAGTCCTGCTATCACTCACCTTTCAGCCCTGTTTACATGTATATATTACCAGTAGTCCTGCTATCACTCACCTTTCAGCCCTGTTTACATGTAATATAACTACTGGTAATATATACCAGTAGTGCTGCTATCACTCATCTTTCAGCCCTGTTTACATGTATATATTACCAGTAGTTATATTAACAGTAGTCCCTGCTACCAGTCACCTTTCAGCCCTGTTTACATGTAATATAACTACTGGTATATATACCAGTAGTGCTGCTACCACTCATCTTTCTGTTTACTCATCTTTCAGCCCTTTGCCCTGTTTACATGTATATATTACCAGTAGTTATATTAACAGTAGTCCTGCTACCAGTCACCTTTCAGCCCTGTTTACATGTAATATAACTACTGGTAATATATACCAGTAGTGCTGCTACCACTCACCTTTCAGCCCTGTTTACATGTATATATTACCAGTAGTTATATTACCAGTAGTCCTGCTACCACTCAGCTTTCAGCCCTGTTTACATGTATATATTACCAGTAGTTATATTAACAGTAGTCCTGCTACCAGTCACCTTTCAGCCCTGTTTACATGTATATATTACCAGTAGTTATATTACCGGTAGTCCTGCTACCACTCATCTTTCAGCCCTGTTTACATGTATATATAACTAGTAGTTATATATACCAGTAGTGCTGCTACCACTCATCTTTCAGCCCTGTTTACATGTATATATTACCAGTAGTTATATTACCAGTAGTCCTGCTACCACTCACCTTTCAGCCCTGTTTACATGTATATATTACCAGTAGTTATATTACCAGTAGTCCTGCTACCACTCACCTTTCAGCCCTGTTTACATGTATATATTACCAGTAGTTATATTAACAGTAGTCCTGCTACCACTCACCTTTCACAGTCACCTTTCAGCCCTGCATGTATATATTACCAGTAGTTGTATTAACAGTAGTCCTGCTACCACTCACCAGTCTGGTAATATATACCTTTCAGCCCTGTTTACATGTATATATTACCAGTAGTTATATTAACAGTAGTCCTGCTACCACTCACCTTTCAGCCCTGTTTACATGTAATATAACTACTGGTAATAGTAGTCCTGCTACCACTCACACCTTTCAGCCCTGTAGTACCTGGTAATATATACCAGTCCTCTATCTCACCTTTCAGCCCTGTTTACATGTATATATTACCAGTAGTTATATTAACAGTAGTCCTGCTACCAGTCACCTTTCAGCCCTGTTTACATGTAATATAACTACTGGTAATAATATAACTACCACTCACCTTTCAGCCCTGTTTACATGTATATATTACCAGTAGTTATATTAACAGTAGTCCTGCTACCAGTCACCTTTCAGCCCTGTTTCACTACTTTCAGTAGCTACCACTCACCTTTCAGCCCTGTTTACATGTATATATTACCAGTAGTTATATTACCAGTAGTCCTGCTACCAGTCACCTTTCAGCCCTGTTTACATGTAATATACCACTACTGGTAATATATACCAGTTATATTAACTGCTACCAGTCACCTTTCAGCCCTGTTTACTGTATATATTACCTACCAGTACTCATCTTTCAGCCCTGTTTACATGTATATATTACCAGTAGTTATATTACCAGTAGTCCTGCTACCAGTCACCTTTCAGCCCTGTTTACATGTATATATTACCAGTAGTTATATTAACAGTAGTCCTGCTACCAGTCACCTTTCAGCCCTGTTTACATGTATATATTACCAGTAGTTATATTACCAGTAGTCCTGCTACCACTCACCT
>NW_027001698.1:0-7173 GCF_036934945.1 Oncorhynchus masou masou
CCTCTTACATAGTCTCACAACATGTTATGCACACCTCATACATAGTCTCACAACATGTTATGCATACCTCTTACACAGTCTCACAACATGTTATGCACACCTCATACATAGTCTCACAACATGTTATGCATACCTCTTACATAGTCTCACAACATGTTATGCACACCTCATACATAGTCTCACAACATGTTATGCACACCTCATACATAGTCTCACAACATGTTATGCATACTCATACATAGTCTCACAACATGTTATGCATACCTTTTACATAATCTCACAACATGTTATGCACACCTCATACATACTCTCACAACATGTTATGCACACCTCATACATAGTCTCACAACATGTTATGCACACCTCATACATAGTCTCACAACATGTTATGCATACTCATACATAGTCTCACAACATGTTATGCATACCTTTTACATAATCTCACAACATGTTATGCACACCTCATACATACTCTCACAACATGTTATGCACACCTCATACATAGTCTCACAACATGTTATGCACACCTCATACATAATCTCACAACATGTTATGCACACCTCATACATAATCTCACAACATGTTATGCACACCTCATACATAATCTCACAACATGTTATGCACACCTTTTACATAATCTCACAACATGTTATGCACACCTCATACATAATCTCACAACATGTTATGCATACTCATACATAATCTCACAACATGTTATGCATACTCATACATAATCTCACAACATGTTATGCACACCTTTTACATAATCTCACAACATGTTATGCACACCTCATACATAATCTCACAACATGTTATGCATACTCATACATAATCTCACAACATGTTATGCACACATTTTTACATAATCTCACAACATGTTATGCACACCTCATACATAATCTCACAACATGTTATGCACACCTCATACATAATCTCACAACATGTTATGCATACTCATACATAATCTCACAACATGTTATGCACACCTTTTACATAATCTCACAACATGTTATACACATATCTTACATAATCTCACAACATGTTATGCATACTCATACATAATCTCACAACATGTTATGCACACCTTTTACATAATCTCACAACATGTTATGCACACCTCTCATACATAATCTCACAACATGTTATGCATACTCATACATAATCTCACAACATGTTATGCACACATTTTTACATAATCTCACAACATGTTATGCATACCCATACATAATCTCACAACATGTTATGCACACATTTTACATAATCTCACAACATGTTATGCATACCTCATACATAATCTCACAACATGTTATGCATACTCATACATAGTCTCACAACATGTCATCCCACTAGCAACTTCTTAACTAAAATGTAAACCAACTGCTTGCTTTAAGGCCTCCCACTCACTGAAATAACACAGAACATTCCTTTTTATATACATAGAAGTGGCCACACGTAGGTGAACCTGTCGATCCTGAGTCAGCAGCATGGTAAATAGGCCCTGTCTGTGTACGATAAAATGAAACCGTTCAATCCACAGTGAAGCAAATGGAGAGTAGGAGGCCAATGCTTTTCTTTCTCTCTCTCATCGTATGGATGCATGTTGGGAAAATATCCTGAAAATACCCTTTCGTTTTTGTGCACTGAAAAGTCTGTGGACACTGGAATGCGAGGAGAGAATTCTGGGAAGACAGGCCAGACTAACAGAGGTGACAAGGTGGTGGGGAAAAATCCCCAACTGTCAATCATATCTCTCCACTGTCAATTAATGGTTAATCCTCTGGTGAAAGATGTTTCTGCAGACAGAGGTTCTGTCCCAAGTGGCATCCTTTTCTATACATAGTGCACTACTTTTGCTCATGGCCCTTTTGAACAGAGCCCCATGGGCCCCTCCTCCCTATGGGCCCTGGTCAAAAGTATGCACTAAGTAGGAATCGGATGTCCTATGGGCCTTGGTCAAAGGAGTGCACTAAGTAGGGAATAGGGTGCCATTTGGGATAAAGACAGATTGTGACAGCTTCTACATGGACACAGTCCTCCTTTGGGAGCACATTTGTTGAACGGGTAAATAATAAATCAAACAAGCCGAACCAACTAACCAACTAACCTAACTACAGGTGAACACTACACTAACTAACTAACTAACCTTACCCAACCAACCTAACCAACTAACCTAACTACAGGTGAACACTAGACTAACTAACCTTACCTAACCAACTAACCTAACTACAGGTGAACACTACACTAATTAACCTTTACCTAACCAACTAACCAACTAACCTAACTACAGGTGAACACTACACTAACTAACCTTACCTAACCAACCTAACCAACTAACCTAACTACAGGTGAACACAACACTAACTAACCTTACCTTACCTAACCAACTAACCTAACTACAGGTGAACACAACACTAAGTAACCTTACCTAAACAAATCCAACCAACTAACCTAACTACAGGTGAACACAACACTAACTAACCTTACCTTACCTAACCAACTAACCTAACTACAGGTGAACACTACACTAATTAACCTTACCTAACCAACCTAACCAACTAACCTAACTACAGGTGAACACAACATTAACTAACCTTACCTAACCAACCTAACCAACTAACCTAACTACAGGTGAACACAACACTAACTAACCTTTACCTTACCTAACCAACTAACCTAACTACAGGTGAACACAACACTAAGTAACCTTACCTAAACAACCTAACCAACTAACCTAACTACAGGTGAACACAACACTAACTAACCTTACCTAACCAACCTAACCAACTATCCTAACTACAGGTGAACACTACACTAGCTAACCTTACCTAACCAACCTAACCAACTAACCTAACTACAGGTGAACACTACACTAATTAACCTTACCTAACCAACCTAACCAACTAACCTAACTACAGGTGAACACAACACTAACTAACCTTACCTAACCAACTAACCTAACTACAGGTGAACACAACACTAACTAACCTTACCTAACCAACTAACCTAACTACAGGTGAACACAACACTGACTAACCTTACCTTACCTAACCAACTAACCTAACTACAGGTGAACACAACACAACACTAACTAACCTTACCTAAACAACCTAACCAACTAACCTAACTACAGGTGAACACAACACTAACTAACCTTACCTAACCAACCTAACCAATGGTCCTAACTACAGGTGAACACTACACTAACTAACTTACCTAACCAACCTAACCAATGGTCCTAACTACAGGTGATGTCACGTCTTAACAAGGTGGGTGGAATCAGGCGCAGAGAGCAGATAGTGATATGACAGTTTATTCTCCGGCGAACAAGAAACACGGTCAACCCAATACACACAGGGTGAACAATCCAACACAGGATAAAGACAGACCGGAGAATAACAACACAAGATACACCGACTGACATGAATACACAAATAACAATCCCGCACAAAACAAGGGCGACAAACCTACTACATATACAGACACTAATTAACTAAACAACACACACGTGAAACCAATCAGACAAAACCAACAGATACACGAAAAAGGGATCGGTAGTGGCTAGTTGGACGGTGACGACATCGCCGAGCACCGCCTGAACAGGCAGGAGAGCCAACCTCGGCGGAAGTCGTGACAGGTGAACACAACACTAACTAACCTTACCTAACCAACTAACCTAACAACAGGTGAACACAACACTAACTAACCTTACCTAACCAACAAACCAACTAACCTAACTACAGGTGAACACAACACTAACTAACCTTACCTTACCTAACCAACTAACCTAACTACAGGTGAACACAACACTAACTAACCTTACCTAAACAACCTAACCAACTAACCTAACTACAGGTGAACACAACACTAACTAACCTTACCTTACCTAACCAACCCAGACAACTAATCTAACTACAGGTGAACACAACACTAACTAACCTTACCTAACCAACTAACCTAACAACAGGTGAACACAACACTAACTAACCTTACCTAACCAACTAACCTAACAACAGGTGAACACAACACTAACTAACCTTACCTAACCAACTTGAACCAACTAACCTAACTACAGGTGAACACAACACTAACTAACCTTACCTTACCTTACCTAACCAACCTAACCAACTAATCTAACTACAGGTGAACACAACACTAACTAACCTTACCTAACCAACCTAACCAACTAACCTAACTACAGGTGAACACAACACTAACTAACCTTACCTAACCAACCTAACCAATAATCCTAACTACAGGTGAACACAACATTAACTAACCTTACCTAAACAACCTAACCAATGGTCCTAACTACAGGTGAACACAACACTAACTAACCTTACCTAACCAACCTAACCAACTATCCTAACTACAGGTGAACACTACACTAACTAACCTTACCTAACCAACCTAACCAATGGTCCTAACTACAGGTGAACACAACACTAACTAACCTTACCTAACCAACCTAACCAACTATCCTAACTACAGGTGAACACAACTAACTAACCTTACTAACTAACCTATTACCTAACACAACACTAACTAACCTTACCTAACCAACCTAACCAACTATCCTAACTACAGGTGAACACAACACTAACTAACCTTACCTAACCAACCTAACCAACTATCACAACTACAGGTGAACACAACGCACAACTAACGTTACCTAACCAACTATCCTAACTACAGGTGAACACAACACTAACTAAAAAATTACCTAACCAACTATCCTAACTACAGGTGAACACAACACTAACTAACCTTACCTAACCAACTATCCTAACTACAGGTGAACACAACACTAACTAACCTTACCTAACCAACATTATCCTAACTTTACAGGTGAACACTACACTAACTAACCTTACCTAACCAACCTAACCAATGGTCTAACAATACAACACATCATTCCACTTTTGTAAAATACAACTTCTGTATACCAGTGGAATGCTGATGTTCTTTGTAACCCAACCTCTGACTAAAATACACTTAATTATTGTATCACCTGTTACCCAGACATTTTATTTTACTGTAAAACACAAGGCACTGTGTTGTATCAATTCAAATACCCTCTGTGTGGCTAGAAACAAATCCAAATGAAACAAGGACAATGAAAACATGCAGGATCCATTTGAACCAGACTTGGTTTCAGGCTCAAATAAGTACTATCATCTCCATGACAACAGTTGTACCGGTAACATGGAAACATATTCATGTAAAACCATGGCAACATTTTCCATTTGAATTAAGCTGCACCTGTGCACATTATAGAAGACAGGGAGATAAAATATGTATTTAAAATAGACTGTCTGTTGCTGTCTGAACAGCTGTGTCTGACTTGGTTTCGTGTTACCTTTATTTCTTCTAAATTGACAGTGTAAATCTATTTATTCAAAACAGACAAATACAAGAGGACTCAATGTTCTCTCAATGCTTAATGTCTGTTCAGTATCGATTGATTGATGTATTGTGGCTAAGTGGATATGTATTTCAATTATTATTTCACTATTATTTAAATAGGTTATTGTTATTTACTTAACACACCATTATTGCAAATAATGGTCTGACTAACTACCATTTTGAGTAACAGAGAGAAAGGGGATATTCACAGAGAGAGAGAGGATAGTAATGGAGAGAGAGGGATAGTAATAGAGAGAGAGGTGGGACAGTAGTGAAAAAAGGGATAGTAATGTTGAGAGAGGATAGTAATAGAGAGAGAGGGATGGTAATGTTGAGAGAGGATAGTAATAGAGAGAGGGGGATAGTAATAGAGAGAGGGATAGTAATAGAGAGAGGGATAGTAATAGAGAGAGGGATAGTAATAGAGAGAGGGGATAGTAATAGAGAGAGGGATAGTAATAGAGAGAGGGATAGTAATAGAGAGAGGGGATAGTAATAGAGAGAGAGAGAGGATAATAATAGAGAGAGGAGGATAGTAATAGAGAGAGGGGGATAGTAATAGAGAGAGGGGATAGTAATAGAGAGAGAGAGAGGATAGTAATAGAGAGAGGGGATAGTAATAGAGAGAGGAGGATAGTAATAGAGAGAGAGAGGATAGTAATAGAGAGAGAGTCAGAGACAGTAATAGAGAGATGGGATAGTAATAGAGAGAGAGGGATAGTAATAGAGAGAGGGGATAGTAATAGAAAGAGAGGGATAGTAATAGAGAGAGGAGGATAGTAATAGAGAGAGAGGGATAGTAATAGAGAGAGGGATAGTAATAGAGAGAGGGGATAGTAATAGAGAGAGGGATAGTAATAGAGAGAGGGATAGTAATAGAGAGAGGGATAGTAATAGAGAGAGGGGATAGTAATAGAGAGAGAGAGAGGATAATAATAGAGAGAGGAGGATAGTAATAGAGAGAGGGGGATAGTAATAGAGAGAGGGGATAGTAATAGAGAGAGAGAGAGGATAGTAATAGAGAGAGGGGATAGTAATAGAGAGAGGAGGATAGTAATAGAGAGAGAGAGGATAGTAATAGAGAGAGAGTCAGAGACAGTAATAGAGAGATGGGATAGTAATAGAGAGAGAGGGATAGTAATAGAGAGAGGGGATAGTAATAGAAAGAGAGGGATAGTAATAGAGAGAGGAGGATAGTAATAGAGAGAGAGGGATAGTAATAGAGAGAGGGGATAGTAATAGAGAGAGAGAGAGGATAATAATAGAGAGAGGAGGATAGTAATAGAGAGAGGGGGATAGTAATAGAGAGAGGGGATAGTAATAGAGAGAGAGAGAGGATAGTAATAGAGAGAGGGGATAGTAATAGAGAGAGGAGGATAGTAATAGAGAGAGAGAGGATAGTAATAGAGAGAGAGTCAGAGACAGTAATAGAGAGATGGGATAGTAATAGAGAGAGAGGGATAGTAATAGAGAGAGGGGATAGTAATAGAAAGAGAGGGATAGTAATAGAGAGAGGAGGATAGTAATAGAGAGAGAGGGATAGTAATAGAGAGAGGGGATAGTAATAGAGAGAGAGGGATAGTAATAGAGAGAGGGGATAGTAATAGAGAGAGAGTGATTGTAATAGAGAGAGGGGATATTAATAGAGAGAGAGGGGATAGTAATAGAGAGAGGGGATAGTAATAGAGAGAGAGAGGATAGTAATAGAGAGAGGGGATAGTAATAGAGAGAGGGGATAGTAATAGAGAGAGAGGGATAGTAATAGAGAGA
>NW_027001699.1:0-7173 GCF_036934945.1 Oncorhynchus masou masou
ACTGTTAATTAAACAGCCATCACTAACATAGAGAGGCTGCTGCCTACATACGGACTTGAAATAATTTGCCACTTTAATAAATGGATCACTAGTCACTTTAATAATGGCACTTTAATTATGTTTATATATCTTGCGTTAATTATCTCATATGTGAATACTGTATTTTATACCATCTATTGCATCTTTCCTGTGACTCTCTGTCATTGCTCATCCATATATGTATATGTATATATTTTTATTCCATTCCTTTACTTAGATTTGTGTGTATTGGGTAATTGTTAGATTACATGTTAGATGTTGTTTTGCTGTCGGAACTAGAAGGATAAGCATTTCACTAAACTCTTAATCTGCTAACCATGTGTATGTGACCAATAACATTTGATTTAATGATTTGATTTGAACCTATGAGACTGGCTAACTAGGTTACATGCCAGCTCAATCCTGTGAAATACACACGTACAGGAAATTGTAGTAACGTTAATGTTACTCAGCAACAACAAAAAAGTACTCCACTTCACTTCTTCTCATGTTGTTGAACGACATCGAGGACAAAAGAGCAGTGACAGTCAACGTTGACCAATGTAAATAAATAGTAAGATATACGTAGTTAACATTTTGAATTGAATTTGTCTTGAAAATCAGTGGATTTCCTGTGACATCTCAGTGCAAATGAGGTGCCTTTTGTGGGGCCATCGTTCTCGTCCCAGCCTGTTGTTAGCAACATAGCTGTTAACTAAGGACTAAGTGACACACCTGTAATTTAGCTGGTTTACATGAACACAAGCTAGCTAGTTGTATTTTGAGAATTATAGTTCATTCACTTGGTTTGTAATCTAACAACGTAACAGATGCAAAAGGCATGTTAATCGTTGCCATAGCAGGATTAGCCATTTTGCTGAAAGTGGTTGTTTGTCTAGCCATCTTACAACAGTTATTGAACTGTCAGCTAACTTTTTGATGGCTAGCTAACTACAGTTAATGGTATTAGCTAGGAGCCTGGCTATAGCTTGGCCATGTGGCCATTTGCCATGTTCTGCCTAGCTTGACCGTGTGTAGCCGAGTAGAAGCCCACTCGCGAATAGTCCGGATCTAATTTAGATGTCCTTCATAAGCAAATGCAAAGTCATTCATCTGTACAGTAGCATAGCTAGCTAGCAACCTTAGTTAATAAGCTAACTAAGGTTAATGCTACCAGCTAGTCTAGTCTACTGTCAGTGTGGTGCTAGTAAAGGATAGCTTAGCCAAACCATTTAGACAAGCTGGCTGCTTTAGCTTGCTAGCTACTTGTATGCAATAGCTCTTGCCAGCTCATTAAAAGTTGTTGCCAAACATTGTAGTTACTTAAGAAGTGACATACTAGTTTTACATAAGTAATAACCTAATACTACAAAAATGATATACAATGTAGACAACTATAAACTATAGTTTTGGCAAGTCGGTTAGGACATCTACTTTGTGCATGACACACTACATTTTTCCAATAATTGTTTACAGACAGATTATTTGACTTATAATTCACTGTATCACAATTCCAGTGGGTCAGAAGTTTACATACACTAAGTTGACTGTGCCTTTAATCAGCTTGGAAAATTCCAGAAAATGAGGTCATGGCTTTAGAAGCGTCTGATAGGCTATTTGACATAATTTGAGTCAATTGGAGGTGTACCAGTGGATGTATTTCAAGGCCTACCTTCAAACTCAGTGCCTCTTTGCTTGATCATGAGAAAATCAAAGGAAATCAGCCACAACCTCAGAAAAAAATTGGTTCATCCTTGGGAGCAATTTCCAAATGCCTGAAGGTACCACGTTCAGCTGTAGAAACAACAGTTCGGAAGTATAAACATCATGGGACCATGCAGCCGCCATGCCGCTCAGGATGAGAGATGTTCTGTCTCCTAGAGATGAAGTACTTTGGTGCGAAAGCGCAAATCAATCCCAGAACAACAGCAAAGGACCTTGTGAAGATGCTGGAGGAAACAGGCACAAAATGTATCTATCAACAGTAAAATTAGTCCTATATTGACATAACCTGAAAGACTGCTCAGCAAGGAAGAAGCCACTGTTCCAAAACCGCCATAAAAGAGACAGACTGCGGTTTGCAACTGCACATGGGGGACATTGATCGTACTTTTGGAGAAATGTCCTCTGGTCTGATGAAACAAAATATAACTGTTTGGCCATAATGACCATGGTTATGTTTGGAGGAAAAAGGGGGAGTCTTGCAAGCCGAAGAACAAAAACCCAACCGTTAAGAGCGGAGGTGGCAGAAATCATGTTGTGGGGGTATTTTGCTGCAGGAGGGACTAGTTTACTTACAAAAGAGATGGTATCATGAGGGAGGCAAATTATGTGGATATATTGAAGCAACATATCAAGACATCAGTCAGGAAGTTCAAGCTTGGTTGCAAATGGGTCTTCCAAATGGACAGGGACCCCAAGCATACTTCCAAAGCGGTGGCAAAATGGCTTAACCTTTTGTGACTAGGGGGCAGTATTTTCATTTTGGAAAAATAACGTTCCCGTAGTAAAAGGGATATTTTGTCAGGACAAGATGCTAGGATATGCATATAATTGACAGCTTAGGATAGAAAACACTCTAAAGTTTCCAAAACTGTAAAAAATATTGTATGTGAGTATTACAGAACTGATATTGCAGGCGAAAGCATGAGAAAAATCCAATCGGAAGTGACTCATCTTTTGAAAGCTCTGCGTTCCAATGCAGAGCAGTGAATGGGCTATCAACCAGATTACTTTCTCCCTTATTCCCCAAGGTGTCTACAGCATTGTGACGTAGTTTTATGCATTTATGTTGAAGAATACCCGTAAGCGGCTACCATTGCGCAAGTGGTCACCTGATGCTCCCAGAGTGATTCTCGCGTAAATACAGAGGTGGCCATTATTCCAATCAGTCCTACTGAAAAACCAATTGTCCCGGTGGATATTATTATCGAATAGATATTTGAAAAACACTTTGAGATTCATTATAAATAATGTTTGCCATGTTTCTGTCAATATTATGGAGCTAATTTGGAGAAAAAAAGTGTTTCGTGACTACAATTTCCGGGCGATTTTTCAGCCAAACGTGAAGAACAAAACGGAGCTATTTAGCCTACATAATAATATTTTTTGAAAAAAAGGAACATTGGCTATCAAACTGTGAGTCTCGTGAGGAAAACATTTTGAAGCTCATCCAAGGTAAACGATTTAATTTGATTGCTTTTCTGATTTCCGTGACCAAGTTATCTGCTGCTAGCTGACAAAAATGCTATGCTATGCTAGGCTATCGATAAACTTACACAAATGCTTGTCTAGCTTTTGTAAAACATATTTTGAAAATCTGAGATGACAGGGTGATTAACAAAAGCTAAGCTGTGTCTCAATATATTTCACTTGTGATTTTCATGAATAGGAATATTTTCTTGGAATATTTATGTCTGTTGCATTATGCTAAATTAGTGTCAGTCGATGATTACGCTCCCGGACCCGGGATGGTGAGTTACTAGAGGTTAAGGACAACAAAGTTAAGGTATTAGAGTGGCCGTCACAAAGCCCTGACCTCAATCCCACAGATAATTTGTGAGCAGATCCGAAAAAAGCGTGTGCGAGCAAAGAGGCCTACAAACCACTCAGTTACATCAGCTCTACGCTCAGGAGGAATGGGCCAAAATTCACCTTATTGTGGGAAACTTGTGGAAGGCAACCCAAACATTTAACCCAAGATAAACATTTTAAAGGCAATGCTAACAAATACTAATTGAGTGTATAAACTTCTGACCCACTGGGAATATGATGAAATAAATTAAAGCTGAAATAAATCATTCTCTCTACTATTATTTTGACATTTCATACTCTGAAAATAAAGTGGCAATCTAACTAACCTAAATCGGGATTTTGCCAAGATTAAATGTCAGGAATTGTGAAAAACTGAGTTTAAATGTATTTGGCTATGGTGTATGTAAACGTCCGACTTCATCTGCACATTAACATTATACATTACATTATGTTGAACAACATTCCACTTACAATACACCTTTGCAGCAAGCAAACCCCAAATCCTCTTTCAAAGCAGGTACATACTATTTACACGGTTAGCCATTATGTGTTTCACTTTACATTAAGTCGCTTGCCCCTGGGTAGGTACATTATAGTTACATGTATATCCATTGTAAATACATTGCTCTTACATTTAATTCAGTACATCATTTAAAACAAATAATATGTAAATAAGTCAACTGAAGCTGTAGTTAATGATATAGTGTGCATTGTTACAATAGCTGATGGAGTCCAGCCGAGCTTGTTTTGGTGATAATGACTTATGTAGTTACATGTAACAAGGTTATATGTTAGGATGCATCGTTAACATGGTGCTGCACAGGAGACTGCATAAATGGAATGACAGAACATATAGTTAGTTAGATTTGGAACAAGACATCATAAACATAAATCATGAGTAATTACACATGTGGAACAACTTCTGGACAAGCAGATTTGTAATTACATGTCCTTGTTCCACTTGTGTACTAACCTATACAGCTACACCCTCCTTACAGTGTACTTACATAGTATTTACATAGTTATTAGTATTAAATAAATACATGTATAACTATTTAGTTACATATTAATGAATCTACACTTAAGGTAAAAAGTGTTACCAATTTGTGTGTATTGTTTGTGAAGTCCACGGCTACTAGGAGGCCCATTTTGATAGTTTAATCTTCCCAATGACTCATCCATTTTATCACCACCCCAGATCGCAAACCCAGTGATTTGCGTGAAGAGGAGGAGAAAGAGAGGCCGGAGGGTGGGCTGCCTTCTGAGGAGTAGGAGGCGATCGAATAAACCCCCACTCCCCTCAATTCTGCTCTCAAACATGAAATCTTTGGACAATAAAATGGATGCGTTATTGGGAAGATTAAACTACCAACGGAACAATAAAAACTGTAACATCTTACTCTTCACGGAGTCGTGGCTGAACGACGACAATATCAACTTATACAGCTGGCTGGTTATAGGATGTACCAGCAGGATAGAACAGCGGCGTCTGGTAAGACAAGGGGCGGCGGTCTATGTAATTTTGTAAACAACAGCTGGTGCACAATATCTAAGGAAGTCTGCTCGCCTGAGATAGAGTTTCTCATGATAAGCTGCAGACCACATTACCTACCGAGAGAGTTTTCATCTATATTCTTTGTAGCTGTTTACATACCACCAAAGTCAGAGGCTGACACCAAGACAGCATTGAATGTGCTGTATTCTGCCATATGCAAACAAGAAAACACTCACCGAGGCGGCGTTCCTAGTAGCAGGGGACTTTAATGCAGGGAAACGTAAATCAGTTTTACCTAATTTTAATCAACATGTTAAATGTGCAGAGGAAAAGACCTCTGGACAATCTATACTCCACACACAGAGATGCATTCAAAGCTCTCCTCGCACTCCATTTGACAAATCAGAATATAATTCTATCCTCCTGATTCCCTGCTTACAAGCAAATTAAATCAGGAAGAACCAGAGACTAGATCAATAAAAAAGTGGTCAGATGAAGCAGATACTAAGCTACAGGACTGTTTTGCTAGCACAGACTGGAATATGTACCAGGATTCTCCAGCGGCATTGAGGAGTACACAATGTCTGTTATTGGCTTCATCAATAAGTGCATCGACGACGTCCCCCCACAGTGACCGTACGATATACCCCGACCAGAAACCATGGATTACAGGCAGCATCCGCACTGAACTAAAGGCAAGAGCTGCAGCTTTCAAGGACGGGACTCTAACCCGGAAAGTAATAATAATTCCTGCTATGCCCTCCGACGAACCATCAAATAGGCAAAGCATCAAAACAGGACTAAGATCGATTCATACTACACCGGCTCTGCCGCGTTGGATGTGGCAGGGCCAGCAAACCATTACAGACTACAAAGGGAAGGAAAGCCGAGAGCTGCCCAGTGACACGAGCCTACCGGACAAAACTAAACTACTTCTATGCTCGCCCGAGGCAAATAACACATGAATGAATGAGAGCACCAGCTGTACCAGAAGACTGTGTGATCACGCTCTCCGCAGCTGATGTGAGTAAGACCTTTAGACAGGTCAACATTCACAAGGCCGCAGGGTCAGATGGATTACCAGGACGTGTACTGCGAGCATGCGCTGACCAACTTGCAAGTGTCTTCACTGACATTTTCAGCCTCTCCTGTCCGGAGTCTGTAATACCAACATGTTTTAAGCAGACCATCATAGTGCCTGTGCCCAAGAACACTAAGGTAACCTGCCTAAATGACTACCGACCCGTAGCACTCACGTCTGTAGCCATGAAGGGCTTTGAAGGCTGGTCATGGCTCACATCAACACCATCAACCCAGAAATCCTAGACCCACTCCAATTTGAATACCGCCCCAAAAGATCCACAGATGATGCAGTCTCTATTACACTCCACACTGCCCTTTCCCACCTGGACAAAAAGGAACACCTATGTGAGAATGCTATTCATTGACTACAGCTCAGCGTTCAACACAATAGTGCCCTCAAAGCTCATCAATAAGCTAAGGATCCTGGGACTAAACACCTCCCTCTGCAACTGGATGCTGGACCTCCTGACAGGTTGCCCCCAGGTGGTAAGAGTAAGAGTAGGTAACAACACATCCGCCAAACTGATCCTCAGCACAGGGGCCCTTTTGGGGTGCTTGCTCAACCCCTCCTGTACTCCCTGTTCACTCATGACTGCATGGCCAGGCACGACTCCAACACCATCATTACATTTGCTGATGACACAACAGTGTTTGGCCTGATCACGGACAACAAGACAGCCTATAGGGAGGAGGTCAAAAGACCTGGCTGTGTGGTGCCAGGACAACAACCTCTCCCCTCAATGTGATCAAGACAAAGGAGATGATTATGGACTACAGGAAAAAAAGGACCGAGCACACCCCCATTCTCATCGACAGGGCTGCAGCCCCCTCTCCACACCACTGCCACTCTATGTTGTCATCTGCATAGTCACTTAATTAACTTAATTAACATGTACATACTACCTCAACTAACCGGTGCCCTCGCACATTTACTTTATCGGTACCCCCCTGTATATATTGTAATTTTACTGCTCCTCTTTAATTACTTGTTACTTTTATCTCTTATTCTTATCCGTATTTTTTGAAACTGCACTGTTGGTTAG
>NW_027001700.1:0-7172 GCF_036934945.1 Oncorhynchus masou masou
TTAAAATCCTCAACTACAGTAAATGCGGCCTAAGGATATGTGGTTTCCAGTTTGCATAAAGTCCAGTGAAGTTCTTTGCGAGCCATCGCGGTATCGGCTTGAGGGGGATATGCACAGCTCTGACTATAATCGAAGAGAGCCCTATGGGAGATAATACGATCGGCATTTGATTGTGAGGTATTCTAGGTTGGGTGAACAAAAGGACTTGAGTTCCTGTATTTTATCACAATCACACCATCACTCGTTAATCAAGAAACATGCACACATGCCCTTCTTCTTCCCAGAGAGATATTTATTCTTGTCTGCGCAATGAACTGAGAACCCAACTGGCTGGACGGACTCAGACCGTATATCCCGAGAGAGGCATGTTTTCGTGAGACAATCCCTGATGTCTCTCTGGAAAGACATCCCCACCCTGAGCTCGTCAACTTTATTATCCAGAGACTGAACATTAGCGAGTAATATACTTGGAAGTGGTGGGTGGTCTGCGCGCCTCCTAAGTGGGACTAGAAGACCACTCTGAGTACCTCTCCTCCACCGTCTGTGTTTTGGATCGGCCTCTGGGTTCAGTTTCCCTTGGGGGTACGAACAAAGGATCCGATTCGCGAAAGTCATATTCCTGGTTGTAATGCTGGAAGTGCTGGTGTAACTGCTTTCTTTATGTGAAGGAGAGTCGGACCAAAATGCGGTGTGGCTATCGAGATTCATGTTTAATAAAAAAAAACAACTAAACACAAACACTACAAAACAAGAAACGTAACACGAAAACCGAAACAGCCAATACTGGTGCAAAGTAACACATAGACAGTAACAAGGACAATCACCCACGACAAACTCAAAGAATATGACTGCCTAAATATGGTTCCCAATCAGACACAACGATAAACACCTGCCTCTGATTGAGAACCACTTCAGACAGCCATAGACTAAGCTAGAAAACCCCACTGAGCTACAATCCCAATACCTGTGAAAAACCCCAAAACAAAAACACACCAAATACCAAAACCCATGTCACACCCTGGCCTGACCAAATAAATAAAGAAAACTCAAAATACTAAGACCAGGGCGCGACAAAACCCCCCAGGGTGCGGACTCCCGGCCGCACACCAAAACCCATAGGGGAGTGTCCGGGTGGGCGTCTGTCCATGGTGGCGGCTCCGGCGGGGGACGTGGACCCCACTCCAACAAAGTCTTAGTCCATTTTCCTCGCGTCCTTAGATAGGCGACCCTCGCCGTCGACCTTGGCCTAGTAGCCCTCACCAAGGGCCCCACTGGACTGAGGTAGCTTGGGACTGAGGGGTAGCTCGGGACTGAGGGGAAGCTCAGCACTGAGAGGAAGCTCAGCACTGAGAGGAAGCTCAGGCAGGTAGTTGGCTCTGGCAGATCCTGGCTGGCGGATCGGGAAGAGTCTGGCTGACTGGCGGATCTGGAAGATCCTTGCTGACTGGCGGATCTGGAAGAGTCTGGCTGACTGGCGGATCTGGAAAGTCCTGGCTGACTGGCGGATCCTGGCAGACTGACGGCTCTGGCTGCTCCATGCTGACTGGCAGCTCTGGCTGCTCCATGCTGACTGGCAGCTCTGGCTGCTCCATGCTGACTGACGGCTCTGGCTGCTCCATGCTGACTGGCGGCTCTGGCTGCTCCATGCTGACTGGCGGCTCTGGCTGCTCCATGCTGACTGGCGGCTCTGGCTGCTCCATGCAGACTGGCTCTGGCAGTTTCTTCTGCTCCTTGCAGCTCCTTGCAGACTGGCAGCTCCTTGCAGACTGGCAGCTTTGGCTGCTCCATGCAGAAACTGGCAGCTCTGGCTGCTCCATGCAGACTGGCAGCTCCATGCAGACTGGTAGCTCTGGCTGCTCTATGCAGACTGGCAGCTCCTTGCAGACTGGCAGCTCTGGCTGCTCCTTGTAGACTAGCAGCTCTGGCTGCTCCTTGCAGACTGGCAGCTCTGAACAGGCGGGAGACTCTGGCAGCGCTGTAGAGGCGGAAGGCTCTGGCAGCGCTAAACAGGCGGGAGGCTCCGGCAGCGCATTAGGGGCGGAAGGCGCTGGCAGCACTAAACAGGCGGGAGACTCCGGCAGCGCTGTAGAGGAGGAAGGCTCTGTAGGCCTGATGCGTGGTGCTGGCACTGGTGGTACTGGGCCGAGGACACGCACAGGAAGCCTGGTGCGGGGAGCTGCCACCGGAGGGCTGGTGCGTGGAGGTGGTACTGGGTAGACCGGACCGTGCAGGCGCACTGGAGCTCTTGAGCACCGAGCCTGCCCAACCTTACCTGGTTGAATACTCCCGGTCGCCCTGCCAGTGCGGCAAGGTGGAATAGCCCGCACTGGGCTATGCAGGTGAACCGGGGACACCGTGCGCAAGGCTGGTGCCATGTAAGCCGGCCCAAGGAGATGCACTGGGGACCAGATGCATAGAGCCGGCTTCATGGCATTTGGCTCGACACTCACTCTAGCCCGGCCGATACGCGGAGCTGGAATGTACCGCACCGGGCTATTTTTTTATTATTTTTATTTTCACCTTTATTTAACCAGGTAGGCTAGTTGAGAACAAGTTCTCATTTACAACTCGACCTGGCCAAGATAAAGCATAGCAGTGTGAACAGACAACACAGAGTTACACATGGGAGGTAAACCATTAACAAGTCAATAACACAGTAGAAAAAGGGGAGTCTATACATGTGTGCAAAGGCATGAGGAGGTGAGCGAATAATTACAATATTGCAGATTAACACTGGATTAATAAATGATCATGTACAGGTAGAGATATTGGTGTGCAAAAGAGCAGAAAAGTAAATAAATAAAAACTGTGGGGATGAGGTAGGTGAAAATGGGTAGGCTATTTACCAATCGTTATGTACAGCTGCAGCGATCGGTTAGCTGCTCAGATAGCTGATGTTTGAAGTTGGTGAGTGAGATAAGGTCTCCAACTTCCAGCGGTACACCAATTAGATTTCCAGTCACAGGCAGCAGAGTACTGGAACGAAGGCGGCCGAATGAGGTGTTGGTTTTAGGGATGATCAGTGAGATACACCTGCTGGAGCGCGTGCTACGGATGGGTGTTGCCATCGTGACCAGTGAACTGAGATAAGGCGGAGCTTTACCTAGCATGGCCTTGTAGACGACCTGGAGCCAGTGGGTCTTACGACGAATATGTAGCGAGGGCCAGCCGACTAGAGCATACAAGTCGCAGTGGTGGGTAGTATAAGGTGCTTTAGTGACAAAACGGATGGCACTGTGATAAACTGCATCAGTTTGCTGAGAGAAGAGTGTTGGAAGCAATTTTGTAGATGACATCGCCGAAGTCGAGGATCGGTAGGATAATCAGTTTTACTAGGGTAAGCTTGGCAGCGTGAGTGAAGGAGGCTTTGTTACGGAATAGAAAGCCGACTCTTGATTTGATTTTCGATTGGAGATGTTTGATATGGGTCTGGAAGGAGAGTTTGCAGTCTAGCCAGACACCTAGGTACTTATGGTGTCCACATATTCAAGGTCGAACCATCCAGTGTGGTGATGCTAGTCGGGCAAGCGGGTGCAGGCAGCGATCGGTTGAAAAGCATGCATTTGGTTTTACTAGCGTTTAAGAGCAGTTGGAGGCCACGGAAGGAGTGTTGTATGGCATTGAAGCTCGTTTGGGTTAGATAGCACAGTGTCCAATGACGGGCCGAAAGTATATAGAATGGTGTCGTCTGCGTAGAGGTGGATCAGGGAATCGCCCGCAGCAAGAGCAACATCATTGATATATACAGAGAAAAGAGTCGGCCCGAGGTGAACCCTGTGGCACCCCCATAGAGACTGCCAGAGGACCGGACAGCATGCCCTCCGATTTGACACACTGAACTCTGTCTGCAAAGTAATTGGTGAACCAGGCAAGGCAGTCATCCGAAAAACCGAGGCTACTGAGTCTGCCAATAAGAATATGGTGATTGACAGAGTCGAAAGCCTTGGCAAGGTCGATGAAGACGGCTGCACAGTACTGTCTTTTATCGATGGCGGTTATGATGTCGTTTAGTACCTTGAGTGTGGCTGAGGTGCACCCGTGACCGGCTCGGGAAACCAGATTGCATAGCGGAGAAGGTACGGTGGGATTCGAGATGGTCAGTGACCTGTTTGTTGACTTGGCTTTCGAAGACCTTAGATAGGCAAGGCAGAATGGATATAGGTCTGTAACAGTTTGGGTCCAGGAGTATCTCCCCTTTGAAGAGGGGGATGACTGCGGCAGCTTTCCAATCCTTAGGGGATCTCAGACGATATGAAAGAGGTTGAACAGGCTGGTAATAGGGGTTGCGACAATGGCGGTGGATAGTTTCAGAAATAGAGGGTCCAGATTGTCAAGCCCAGCTGATTTATACGGGTCCAGGTTTGCAGCTCTTTCAGAACATCTGCTATCTGGATTTGGGTAAAGGAGAACCTGGAGAGGCTTGGGCGAGGAGCTGCGGGGCCGGGCTGTTGGTCGAGGTTGGAGTAGCCAGGCGGAAGGCATGGCCAGCCGTTGAGAAATGCTTGTTGAAGTTTTCAATAATCATGGATTTGTCGGTGGTGACCGTGTTCCCTAGCCTCAGTGCAGTGGGCAGCTGGGAGGAGGTGCTCTTGTTCTCCATGGACTTCACAGTGTCCCAGAACTTTTGGAGTTGGAGCTACAGGATGCAAACTTCTGCCTGAAGAAGCTGGCCTTAGCTTTCCTGACTGACTGCGTGTATTGGTTCCGGACTTCCCTGAACAGTTGCATATCGCGGGGACTGTTCGATGCTATTGCAGTCCGCCACAGGATGTTTTTGTGCTGGTCGAGGGCAGTCAGGTCTGGAGTGAACCCAAGGGCTGTATCTGTTCTTAGTTCTGCATTTTGAACGGGCATGCTTATCTAAAATGGTGAAGTTACTCTTAAAGAATGACCAGGCATCCTCAACTGACGGGATGAGGTCAATGTCCTTCAGGAGTACCCGGGCCAGGTCGATTAGAAAGGCCTGCTCACAGAAGTGTTTAGGGAGCGTTTGACAGTGATGAGGGGTGGTCGTTTGACTGCGGCTCCCGTAGCGGATTCAGGCAATGAGGCAGTGGTCGCTGAGATCCTGATTGAAGACAGCGGAGGTGTATTTGGAGGGCCAGTTGGTCAGGATGACGTCTATGAGGTGCCCTTGCTTACAGAGTTAGGGTTGTACCTGGTGGGTTCCTTGATGATTTGTGTGAGATTGAGGGCATCTAGCTTAGATTGTAGGACTGCGGGGGTGTTAAGCATATCCCAGTTTAGGTCACCTAACAGAACAAACTCTGAAGCTAGATGGGGGGCAATCAATTCACAAATGGTGTCCAGGGCACAGCTGGGAGCTGAGGGGGTCGGTAGCAGGCGGCAACAGTGAGCGACTTATTTCTGGAGAGAGTAATTTTCAGAATTAGTAGTTCGAACTGTTTGGGTATGGACCTGGAAAGTATGACATTACTTTGCAGGCTATCTCTGCAGTAGACTGCAACTCCTCCCCCTTTGGCAGTTCTATCTTGACGGAAGATGTTATAGTTGGGTATGGAAATCTCAGAATTTTTGGTGGCCTTCCTGAGCCAGGACTCAGACACGGCAAGGACATCAGGGTTAGCAGAGTGTGCTAAAGCGGTGAGTAAAACAAACTTAGGAGGAGGCTTCTGATGTTGACATGCATGAAACCAAGGCTTTTCGATCACAGAAGTCAACAAATGAGGGTGCCTGGGGACATGCAGGGCCTGGGTTTACCTCCACATCACCCGCGGAACAGAGAAGGAGTAGTATGAGGGTGCGGCTAAAGGCTATCAAAACTGGTCGCCTAGAGCATTGGGGACAGAGAATAAGAGGAGCAGGTTTCTGGGCATGGTAGAATATATTCAGGGCATAATGCGCAGACAGGGGTATGGTGGGGTGCGGGTACAGCGGAGGTAAGCCCAGGCACTGGGTGATGATGAGAGAGGTTGTATCTCTGGACATGCTAGTTGTAATGGGTGAGGTCACCGCATGTGTGGGAGGTGGGACAAAGGAGGTATCAGGGGTATGAAGAGTGGAACTAGGCGCTCCATTGTGAACTAAAACAATGATAACTAACCTGAACAACAGTATACAAGGCATATTGACATTTGAGAGAGACATACAGCGAGGCATACAGTAATCACAGGTGTTGAATTGGGAAAGCTAGCTTAAACAGTAGGTGAGACAACAACAGCTAATCAGCTAGCACAACAACAGCAGGTAAATGGCGTTGACTAGGCAACGGGGCCGACAGATAAAACATAAACAAGCAGAATGAGGTACCGTGATTAATGGACAGTCCAGCGTGCATCAGCTATGTAGCCAGGTGATCAGTGTCAGGGGCAGGAAGCTGGATTAGTGAGGGTATAAACAAATTAAAAATCGGAAAGAGATAAGAGAGTAAATATGGGTCCAGTGAGTGTTTGGGATGAGGCGATTCAGACGGTTAGCAGGCCTGTGCTAACAAGCTAACAGTTAGTAGGCCGGGGCTAAACAAGGTAGCAGTTAGCAGGCCGAAATAGAAAGCCAGGGGATAGCAAGGGCTAGAGAGTTAGCCTTTGCGGGACGTCGCGATGGGGTGTGTCTGTTTATTCCTCTTCATGCGGTGACATCGATAGACCGGTCGTGGGTCCGGGTATGTAGCCCAGGAGTATGCTACGGTGGTAGGTATTGTAGCCCAGGAGTATCCTACGGAGGTAGCACAGGTGCTCTGGCGGGGCTGGCTTCAGGCTAAGTGGGTGGAAGCGCTAGCCAGCAGTGTCTCGTCCGGGGTTGCGGTTTTAGCTAAATAACTAGTTGTGAAGATCCAGATGTTCCGTTTGCGGCGGGAATCCGGGGTAAAAAAATATAATAAAATAAATAGGTCCGTTATGCTCTGGTTAGAGTCGCGTGAGCTTTTCGTGCATCAAAAGGTTAGCTGATGACCGGTTAGCTGAGAGAACCTTCGCTAGCGTAGCTGGTGGTTAGCTGGCTAGCTTCAGTTGAGGGTTCCGGTTCCGAGGTAAATATAAATACTAAATACTTTAGGAAAAAAAAGAAAAATAGCTACATTGGGTAGAGGCGGATTGAAGGAGAGTATTTGGAAGCTGAGGTTTAGCGAAATGTTTTAAAAGATATGCGAAGAAAAATATGTAAAACGAAAAAAGACGAAATATACACGGGACAAGGGACACGACACGTCTTAC
>NW_027001701.1:0-7171 GCF_036934945.1 Oncorhynchus masou masou
GTTATGTAGACTGTCCATTATGTAGACTGTCAGTTATGTAGACCGTCCATTATGTAGACTGTCAGTTATGTAGACTGTCCTTTATGTAGACCGTCCTTTATGTAGACTCTCCATTATGTAGACCGTCCATTATGTAGACCGTCAGTTATGTAGACCGTCCTTTATGTAGACCGTCCTTTATGTAGACCGTCCATTATGTAGACTGTCCTTTATGTAGACTGTCCATTATGTAGACCGTCCATTATGTAGACCGTCAGTTATGTAGACCGTCCTTTATGTAGACCGTCCTTTATGTAGACTGTCCAATATGTAGACTGTCCAATATGTAGACCATCCATTATGTAGACTGTCAGTTATGTGCTTCTACACCTGCATTGCTTGCTGTTTGGGGTTTTAGGCTGGGTTTCTGTACAGCACTTTGAGATATCAGCTGATGTACGAAGGGCTATATAAATAAATTTGATTTGATTTTGATTTATGTAGACTGTCAGTTATGTAGACTGTCCTTTATGTAGACCGTCAGTTATATAGACCGTCCATTATGTAGACCGTCAGTTATATAGACCGTCCATTATGTAGACTGTCCATTATGTAGACCGTCCATTATGTAGACTGTCCATTATGTAGACCGTCCATTATGTGGACTGTCCTTTATGTAGACCGTCAATTATGTAGACCGTCCATTATGTAGACTGTCCATTATGTAGACCGTCCATTATGTAGACTGTCCATTATGTAGACCGTCCATTATGTGGACTGTCCTTTATGTAGACCGTCAATTATGTAGACTGTCCATTATGTAGACCGTCCATTATGTTGACTGTCCTTTATGTAGACTGTCCATTATGTAGACTGTCCATTATGTAGACTGTCCTTTATGTAGACTGTCCATTATGTAGACTGTCCATCATGTAGACTGTCAGTTATATAGACTGTCCTTTATGTAGACTGTCCATTATGTAGACCGTCCATTATGTAGACTGTCTGTTATGTAGACTGTCAGTTATGTAGACTGTCCGTTATGTAGACTGTCCATTATGTAGACTGTCAGTTATGTAGACTGTCCATTATGTAGACTGTCCATTATGTAGACTGTCTGTTATGTAGACTGGCTGTTTTGTAGACTGTCCATTATGTAGACTGTCCATTATGTAGACTGTCAGTTATATAGACTGTCCTTTATGTAGACTGTCCATTATGTAGACCGTCCATTATGTAGACTGTCTGTTATGTAGACTGGCAGTTATGTAGACTGTCCATTATGTAGACTGTCCATTATGTAGACCGTCAGTTATGTAGACTGGCAGTTATGTAGACTGTCAGTTACGTAGACTGTCAGTTATGTAGACTGTCAGTTATGTAGACTGGCTGTTATGTAGACTGTCTGTTCCTCTGGTTCTCGGCATCAACCTATGAATCTCTGCTGCTGCTGTGTGGTATTGATGCTGAACTGCAGGTTTCTTTGGGTAATTTTATTAATGCGCTGTAGGCCTATATTTCAGAAGCTGTATAAAATAAATAAATAAATTAGACTTTTTATTACGCTCTCCGTAATAAAAATAAAAATGTAACTATAAAATGATGCCGTCTGGTTTGCTTATCATAAGGAATTTGAAATGATTTCTACTTTAACTTTTGATACTAAAGTATATTTTATCAATTACATTTAATTTTGATACTTCAGTATATTTAAAAACGAATACTTTTAGACCTTTACTCAATATTTTTTTTTTACTGGGTGGCTTTCACTTTTGCTTGAGTCATTTTCTCTGAAGGAATCTTCACAGGCAGGGAAGAGAGTAGTAGAGGAAGATGGGTCCAGGTTTGAGGGATCCTGATTGGCTCCCTGGGAGAATGACGAGGCCAATAGAGAGTGACAGGAATAAGATGTGTTTCAGCAAGGTTGCTTTCTTCGCATTCATAGCCATGGTTATCAACTGTACCGCAGAAATGGAACATAAATCACCTGAAAATAGATGTTGTGGTTGTAGCTGCAGAGAACTCCTTGGGTTATGAGATTTTACTGCAAAAGAGTTACAAGGTGTGATGAACGATAGTGTCTCGTTCTCCCAGGCTGCCGGCCTTCTGCAGGACAAAGCCCACGCTGTAGGACTCAGCCCTCGCACGAGGACTCGGCCCTCGCACTAGGACTCAGCCCACCCAGTAGGACTCAGCCCTCCCACTAGGACTCAGCCCTCGAACTAGGATTCAGCCCACCCAGTAGGACTCAGCCCTCGCACTAGGACTCAGCCCTCGCACTAGGACTCAGCCCACGCTGTAGGACTCAGCCCTCGCACTAGGACTCAGCCCTCGCACTAGAACTCAGCCCACCCACTAGGACTCAGCCCACCCAGTAGGACTCAGCCAACCTCACATTATGATTATTCATGTAATGCTTTTGTTATGAAATGATATTTTTATTGTGAAAATGATCTTCCCCAAACTTGAAACTCACACGCTGCATGTTCATGCCAGTTCGGCTCTACACCCGTTGTAAAAAGGTTATTTGGCCACTTCAGTTGTCATTCAAATGCAGCCAGGTGTTGAAATGGCATAGTTCTATTCATTTATATCCACTAGATGGCACTGTCCCTTTAAGAGATTGATGAATAAGGTGTGCAAGCAGTTATGGGATTGTGTGGAAGAGGAAGCCATTACACTGGAGAGCTACTGAAATCCATCGCGGGTCCAACGGTCCTTTGGATTGACATGGGGATGTTAGCTTCTTGCTAGCTGAATACCAGTGCTCTCAGAGACACGTTGTAGAGTTAATCATTACATTATTTCAAGCTGCTGTGTGGGTGACGATCTACTGTTCCATGTGGGGTTAGGGTGTCACGTGGGCAGTGTGTTTAAAGCAGAGACACTACTCAGATTGATTTTATGCACTTTAATACAGATTAACTTCACTTGATTGTGATTTGGACTGAATTTAACTTCATGGTGACTTCCTCTATTGCTGCTTTCACATCTGCATGATCCTATTTTAAATATAAGCTTCAACATTACACACACCCCAAATTATTTTTAGTCCTGTGCTGGGTTGACTTTCGCCAGTCTACACAAACCTTATCAAAACATGGGCTAGGGTCGCACTATGATTTGAAAAAGTTGCCAAAAAAAGGTCTGCATTGTTTCTTGCCTTCGACTGGGCATCATTCACAAGTGATGGGCTAATATTGTCGCCCATCAGACTATTCTTGATTTAATCTTGTCTTTACATGTACTAAATAATATGTGAAATTTGTTTTGATTTAGAATGGACAATTATCATGCACCTGTCTTGAAACAGGCAGGGGGAAAAAATTAATTTAATCTTAAATAGCGAATGGAGGACGCTCTACTCATTAATCACACTCGTTAATTTTCATGCCAGCCAGGTAGGCTGTACACCTGTTGTAAATATAAGCAATGTGCTTAATATTAGGAAAGTTGATAAATACAGCATGAGTCAAAAGTTTGGACACACCTACTCATTCAAGGGTTTTTCTTCATTTGTACTATTTTCTACATTGTAGAATACTAGTGAAGACATCAAAACTATGAAAGTGCACATACGGAATCAAGTAGTAAACAAAAAAGTGTTTCACAAATCAAAATATATGTTATATTTGAGATACTTCAATGTTGCAAGCCTTTGCCTTGATGAAAGCTTTGCACACTCTTGGCATTCTCTCAACCAGCTTCAATTGGAATGCATTTCCAACTGTCTTGAAGGAGTTCCCACATGTGCTGAGTACTTTTTGGCTGCTTTTCTTAACTCTGTGGTTCAACTCACAGGGACTGCACTCGTGGAGGTGGTAAATGACCTTTTAATGGTGTCAGACCAAGGCTCTGCATCTGTCCTTGTGTTCCTAGACCTTACTGCTGCTTTGATACCATAGATCACCACGTTCTTTTGGAGAGGTTGGAAACCCAAATTGATCTACACGGACACGTTCTGTCCTGGTTTAGATCTTATCGGTCGGAAAGATATCGGTTTGTCTCTATGCATGGTTTGTCCTCTGACAAATCATATGTGTATTTCGGTGTTCCTCAAGTTTCAGTTTTAGGACCTCACTATATATACATTTTACCTTTTTGTGATGTCATTTGGAAACATAATGTTAACTTTCACTGCTATGCGGACGTTACACAGCTGTACATTTAGATGAAACATGGTGAAGCACCAAAATAGCCCTACCTGGAAAGATGTGTTTCAGACATAAGGAATTGGATGGAGGCAAATGTTTTACTTTGAAACTCAGACAAAACAGAGATGCCCATTCTAGGTCCCAAGAAACAAAGAGATGTTGGATCTGACAACTAATCATGATGGTCGTAGTGTCGTCTCAAATAAATCTGTAAAGGACCTGTAAAGGCATTACTCTGGACCATGATCTCTCTTATTGATGAACATATCAAGACTGTTTCAAGGACAGCTTTTTTTTCCATCTCTGTAACTTTGCAAAAATCGGAAACTTTTTGTCCAGAAATTATGCAGAAAAATATATCCATGCTTTTATCACTTCTAGATTAGACTACTGCAATGCTCTACTTTCCGGCTAACAGGATAAAGCACTAAATAAACTTCAGTTAGTGCTAAACACGGCTGCTAGAATCTTGAATAGAACCCCAAAAACGCATCATATTACTCCAGTGCTAGCCTCTCTACACTCTCTTCCTTTAAAGGATAGTGCTGATTTCAAGGTTTTACTGCGAACCTACAAAGCATTACACGGGCTTGCTCCTCTCTCTTTCCGATTTGATCCTGCCTACACGTACAATATGGTCACAAGACGCAGGCCTCCTAATTGTCCCTAGATTTACTAAGCAAACAGCTTGAGGCAGGGCTTTCTCCTATAGAGCTCAATTTTCATGGAATGGTGTGCCTATCCATGTGACAGACGCAGACTCAGTCTTGACCTTTAAGTCTTTATTGAAGACTCATCTGGCTTACTGGCTTACTGGTGCACTTCCATGCCGTCCCTAGGAGAGGTGCATCACTTCAGTGGGTTTAGTCTCTGACGTAATCTTCCTGTCTGGGATGGCGCCCCCCTCGGGTTCATGTCGTGGTGGAGATATTCGTGGGCTATACTCGGCCTTGTCTCAGGGTAGTAAGTTGGTGGTTAAACATATCCCTCTAGTGTTTTGGGGGCTGTGCTTTGGCATTGTGGGTGGGGTTATTTTCTGCCTGGTTGGCCCTGTCCGGTTGTTAAAGTCAGACGGGGCCACTGTGTCTCCCGACCCCTCCTGTCTCAGCCTCCAGTATTTATGCTGCAGTAGTTTGTGTCAGAGTGCTAGGGTCAGTCTGTTATATCTGGAGTATTTCTCTTGTCTTATCTGGTGTCCTGTGTGAATTTAAGTCTGCTCTCTCTAATTCTCTCTTTCTTTCTCTCTCTCGGAGGACCTGAGCCCTAGGACCATGCCTCAGGACTACCTGGCCTGATGACTCCTTGCTGTCCCCAGTCCACCTGGTCGTGCTGCTGGTCGTGCTGCTGCTCCAGTTTCAGCTGTTCAGAAGAGGACCTGCCACCCCTCAGAGCCTGGTTCCTCTTTAGGTCTCTTCCTAGGTTCCTGCCATTCTAGGGAGTTTTTCCTAGCATCCGTGCTTCTACATCTGCATTGCATGCTGTTTGGGGGTTTAAACCTCGGTTTCTGTATAGCACTTTGTGACATCGCCTGATGTAAAAAGCCCACCCAGTAGGACTCGGCCCACCCAGTAGGACTCAGCCTTCGCACTAGGACTCAGCCCTCCCACTAGGACTCAGCCCACCCACTAGGACTCAGCCCACCCAGTAGGACTCAGCCCTCCCACTAGGACTCAGCCCTCCCACTAGGACTCAGCCCTCCCACTAGGACTCAGCCCACCCACTAGGATTCAGCCCACCCACTAGGACTCAGCCCACCCAGTAGGACTCAGCCCTCCCACTAGGACTCAGCCCACCCAGTAGGACTCAGCCCACCCAGTAGGACTCAGCCTTCCACTAGGACTCAGCCCTCACTAGGACTCAGCCCTCCCACTAGGACTCAGCCTTCCCACTAGGACTCAGCCTTCGCACTAGGACTCAGCCTTAGCACTAGGACTCAGCCTTCGCACTAGGACTCAGCCTTCCCACTAGGACTCAGCCTTCGCACTAGGACTCAGCCCACCCACTAGGACTCAGCCTTCGCACTAGGACTCAGCCTTCGCACTAGGACTCAGCCCACCCACTAGGACTCAGCCTTCGCACTAGGACTCAGCCCACCCACTAGGACTCAGCCTTCGCACTAGGACTCAGCCCACCCACTAGGACTCAGCCTTCGCACTAGGACTCAGCCTTCGCACTAGGACTCAGCCCACCCACTAGGACTCAGCCCACCCACCAGGATTCAGCCCTCAGATAGGACTCAGCCCACCCTAGGACTCAGCCCTCCCACTAGGACTCAGCCCTCCACTAGGACTCAGCCCTCCCACTAGGACTCAGCCTCCCACTAGGACTCAGCCCTCCCACTGGGACTCAGCCCTCCCCACTAGGACTCAGCCCTCCCAATAGGACTCTTAGCCTCTCCCACCAGGACTCAGCCCTCCCACCAGGACTCAGCCCTCCCACTAGGACTCAGCCCTCCCAATAGGACTCAGCCACCACTAGGATTCAGCCCACCCACTAGGACTCAGCCCTCCCAGTGGGACTCAGCCCACCCACTAGGACTCAGCCCTCCCACAGGACTCAGCCCTCCCACTAGGACTAAAGCCCTCCCACTAGGACTCAGCCTCCCACTAGGACTCAGCCCTCCCACTAGGACTCAGCCCTCCCTGGGACTCAGCCCTCCCCTGGATTCAGCCCACCCACTAGGACTCAGCCCCTCCCACTAGGGATTCAGCCCACCCACTAGGACTCAGCCCTCCCACTAGGATTCAGCCCACCCACTAGGACTCAGCCCTCCCACTAGAGTTCAGCCCACCCAGTGGGATTCAGCCCACCCACTAGGACTCAGCCCTCCCACTAGGACTCAGCCCTCCCACTAGGACTCAGCCCTCCCACTAGGACTCAGCCCTCCCACTAGGATTCAGCCCACCCACTAGGACTCAGCCCTCCCACTAGGACTCAGCCCTCCCACTAGGACTCAGCCCACCCACTAGGACTCAGCCCTCCCACTAGGACTCAGCCCACCCACTAGGATTCAGCCCACCCAGTAGGACTCAGCCCAC
>NW_027001702.1:0-2500 GCF_036934945.1 Oncorhynchus masou masou
AATCAAATCAAATCAAATCAAATTTATTTATATAGCCCTTCGTACATCAGCTGATATCTCAAAGTGCTGTACAGAAACCCAGCCTAAAACCCCAAACAGCAAGCAATGCAGGTGTAGAAGCACGGTGGCTAGGAAAAACTCCCTAGAAAAGCCAAAACCTAGGAAGAAACCTAGAGAGGAACCAGGCTATGTGGGGTGGCCAGTCCTCTTCTGGCTGTGCCGGGTAGAGATTATAACAGAACATGGCCAAGATGTTCAAATGTTCATAAATGACCAGCATGGTCGAATAATAATAAGGCAGAACAGTTGAAACTGGAGCAGCAGCACGGCCAGGTGGACTGGGGACAGCAAGGAGTCATCATGTCAAGTAGTCCTGGGGCATGGTCCTAGGGCCGCGGTTCAGTTGAAACTGGAGCAGCAGCACGGCCAGGTGGACTGGGGACAGCAAGGAGTCATCATGTCAGGTAGTCCTGGGGCATGGTCCTAGGGCTCAGGTCCTCCGAGAGAGAGAAGGAGAGAATTAGAGAACGCACACTTAGATTCACACAGGACACCGAATTGGACAGGAGAAGTACTCCAGATATAACAAACTGACCCCAGCCCCCGACACATAAACTACTGCAGCATAAATACTGAAGGCTGAGACAGGAGGGGTCAGGAGACACTGTGGCCCCACCCGAGGACACCCCGGACAGGGCCAAACAGGAAGGATATAACCCCACCCACTATGCCAAAGCACAGCCCCACACCACTGGAGGGATATCTTCAACCACCAACTTACCATCCTGAGACAAAGCTGAGTATAGCCCGCAAAGATCTCCGCCACGGCACAACCCAAGGGGGCGCCAACCCAGACAGGATGACCACATCAGTGAATCAACCCACTCAGGTGACGCACCCCTCAGGGACGGCATGAGAGAGCCCCAGCAAGCCAGTGACTCAGCCCCTGTAATAGGGTTAGAGGCAGAGAATCCCAGTGGAAAGAGGGGAACCGGCCAGGCAGAGACAGCAAGGGTGGTTCGTTGCTCCAGAGCCTTTCCGTTCACCTTCCCACTCCTGGGCCAGACTACACTCAATCATATGACCCACTGAAGAGATGAGTCTTCAGTAAAGACTTAAAGGTTGAGACCGAGTTTGCGTCTCTGACATGGGTAGGCAGACCGTTCCATAAAAATGGAGCTCTATAGGAGAAAGCCCTGCCTCCAGCTGTTTGCTTAGAAATTCTAGGGACAATTAGGAGGCCTGCGTCTTGTGACCGTAGCGTACGTGTAGGTATGTGCGGCAGGACCAAATCAGAGAGATAGGTAGGAGCAAGCCCATGCAATGCTTTGTAGGTTAGCAGTAAAACCTTGAAATCAGCCCTTGCTTTGACAGGAAGCCAGTGTAGGGAGGCTAGCACTGGAGTAATATGATCAAATTTTTTGGTTCTAGTCAGGATTCTAGCAGCCGTATTTAGCACTAACTGAAGTTTATTTAGTGCTTTATCCGGAGTAGCCGGAAAGTAGAGCATTGCAGTAGTCTAACCTAGAAGTGACAAAAGCATGGATTAATTTTTCTGCATCATTTTTGGACAGAAAGTTTCTGATTTTTGCAATGTTACGTAGATGGAAAAAAGCTGTCCTTGAAATGGTCTTGATATGTTCTTCAAAAGAGAGATCAGGGTCCAGAGTAACGCCGAGGTCCTTCACAGTTTTATTTGAGATGACTGTACAACCATTAAGATTAATTGTCAGATTCAACAGAAGATCTCTTTGTTTCTTGGGACCTAGAACAAGCATCTCTGTTTTATCCGAGTTTAAAAGTAGAAAGTTTGCTGCCATCCACTTCCTTATGTCTTGAAACACAAGCTTCTAGCGAGGGCAATTTGATCATAGATATCCAGAAAGATAGAGTCACTGAGAGTATGATCATATATATCCAGAAAGATAGAGTCACTGAGAGTATGATCATAGATATCCAGAAAGATAGAGTCACTGGAGGAGTATGATCATAGATATCCCAGTCGGTGTAGTGGATTGGAAGGTTAGAAGAAACAGGTATTAATGAAGACATTTATCCTGACAGATTGACATTTCCACCTCATGTCTTTTTTTACTGTAAAAATGTTTTTTGTTTCACTTTAATAAACATATGAAGGGAAGAGGTGGATCACAGGATAACATTATACAATGGATCTGTGAATGTAGTTTTGAGAGAGCACAAGACAGAGGGAGAGAAAGAGAGTGTAAGAGAGAGAGTGTGCGAGAGAGAGAGAGAGAGAGCGAGAGAGAGAGAGAGTGCGAGAGCGAGAGAGAGAGAGAGAGAGAGAGAGAGAACAGGCTCTTCCATCATCGTAAATCTCTGTCTTAAATCTGTCATGTACAGTATCTCTGTCACATACAGTATCTCTGCCATACATCTCTGTCATAAATCTATGGTTGTCAGCTCATCACCTCGGCTTCAGTTGTGTCTGGGATATACATGGTCGCTTGCTTGGCTGTAGGGACTTGGCTGTAAGGCA
>NW_027001702.1:5000-7169 GCF_036934945.1 Oncorhynchus masou masou
TTAGTGTGCTCCATGATGTATAGTTAGATGTAGTTAGTATGCTCCATGATGTATAGTTAGATGTAGTTAGTGTGCTCCATGATGTATAGTTAGTATGCTCCATGATGTATAGTTAGATGTAGTTAGTATGCTCCATGATGTATAGTTAGATGTATAGTTAGTATGCTCCATGATGTATAGTTAGTATGCTCCATGATGTATAGTTAGATGTAGTTAGTGTGCTCCATGATGTATAGTTAGATGTATAGTTAGTATGCTCCATGATGTATAGTTAGTATGCTCCATGATGTATAGTTAGATGTAGTTAGTATGCTCCATTATGTATAGTTAGACGTAGTTAGTATGCTCCATGATGTATAGTTAGTATGCTCCATGATGTATAGTTAGTATGCTCCATGATGTATAGTTAGTATGCTCCATGATGTATAGTTAGTATGCTCCATGATGTATAGTTAGTATGCTCCATGATGTATAGTTATTATGCTCCATGATGTTAGTTAGTGTGCTCCATGATGTATAGTTAGATGTAGTTAGTATGCTCCATGATGTATAGTTAGATGTAGTTAGTATGCTCCATGATGTATAGTTAGTTTGCTCCATGATGTATAGTTAGATGTAGTTAGTATGCTCCATGATGTAGAGTTAGATGTAGTTAGTATGCTCCATGATGTATAGTTAGTTTGCTCCATGATGTATAGTTAGATGTAGTTAGTATGCTCCATGATGTAGTGTGAGTTAGTATGCTCCATGATGTATAGTTAGACTGCTCCATGATGTATAGTATGCTCCATGATGTATAGTTAGTGTGCTCCATGATGTATAGTTAGTATGCTCCATAATGTAGAGTTAGATGTAGTTAGTATGCTCCATGATGTATAGTTAGTATGCTCCATAATGTATAGTTAGTATGCTCCATGATGTATAGTTAGTATGCTCCATGATGTATAGTTAGTATGCTCCATGATGTATAGTTAGTATGCTCCATGATGTATAGTTAGTATGCTCCATGATGTATAGTTAGTGTGCTCCATGATGTATAGTTAGTATGCTCCATAATGTATAGTTAGATGTAGTTAGTGTGCTCCATGATGTATAGTTAGATGTAGTTAGTATGCTCCATGATGTAGAGTTAGATGTAGTTAGTATGCTCCATGATGTATAGTTAGTATGCTCCATGATGTATAGTTAGTATGCTCCATGATGTATACTTAGACTGCTCCATGATGTTTAGTTAGATGTAGTTAGTGTGCTCCGTGATGTATAGTTAGTATGCTCCATGATGTATAGTTAGTATGCTCCGTGATGTATAGTTAGTGTGCTCCATGATGTATAGTTAGTATGCTCCATAATGTATAGTTAGTATGCTCCATGATGTATAGTTAGTATGCTCCATGATGTATAGTTAGTATGCTCCATGATGTATAGTTAGTATGCTCCATGATGTATAGTTAGTATGCTCCATGATGTATAGTTAGTATGCTCCATGATGTATAGATTAGTATGCTCCATGATGTATAGTTAGTATGCTCCATGATGTATAGTTAGTATGCTCCATGATGTATAGTTAGTATGCTCCATGATGTATAGTTAGTATGCTCCATGATGTATAGTTAGTATGCTCCATGATGTATAGGATTAGTATGCTCCATGATGTATAGTTAGTATGCTCCATGATGTATAGTTAGTATGCTCCATGATGTATAGTTAGATGTATAGTTAGTATGCTCCATGATGTATAGTTAGATGTATAGTTAGTGTGCTCCATGATGTATAGTTAGTATGCTCCATGATGTATAGTTAGTATGCTCCATGATGTATAGTTAGATGTATAGTTAGTATGCTCCATGATGTATAGTTGAGTATGTTAGTGTGCTCCATGATGTATAGTTAGTATGCTCCATGATGTATAGTTAGTATGCTCCATGATGTAGTTAGTGTGCTCCATGATGTATAGTTAGTATGCTCCATGATGTATAGTTAGTATGCTCCATGATGTATAGTTATTATGCTCCATGATGTTAGTTAGTGTGCTCCATGATGTATAGTTAGATGTAGTTAGTATGCTCCATGATGTATAGTTAGTATGCTCCATAATGTATAGTTAGTATGCTCCATGATGTATAGTTAGTATGCTCCATGATGTATAGTTGGTATGCTCCGTGATGTATA
>NW_027001703.1:0-7169 GCF_036934945.1 Oncorhynchus masou masou
GGGAACAGAAGGCACGTCCATGCCCCAGAGAGTAGCTCATCATAGACGGGAACAGAAGGCACGTCCATGCTCCAGAGAGTAGCTCATAGCCAAAGCGGTTCAAATGCTAGAGCCAAAGTCATAGGAAGAAAATACATTCAACATGCAATATTTGCTTCAGAAACCTGCTGGCTTCAGAAGTTTCTGTTTACCACAGTGAATGTTTGATTCTATCTGTTCTCCTATACCTTTCCTGTCAGGAAAAGGACCAGGATGTTGTCTCTGGTTTTGAATCTAAATTGAAAGAACTCAATTTGAAATCTGAATCTGTATGTATTTTATAAGTTGAATATAGGAAACTTTGGTAACACTTTACTTGACACCCAGCGTCATAACACGTTATGACACTGTCATAATCATGTCATAACCATGTCATAACGGCTGACATAACTTGTCAAAACCTGTAATAATATGGTCAAAACACTGTCATGACACATATATTTAGACCTGTTGTGACATATAATGCCTTATTTCATGGCTGTTTATGTCACCAACATAAGTGTCAAAACCCACAAAACCTACCACACAAGGCAGAACATTCCATGACACCATAGCCCACTTGTCAACAGTAAGTTTGTTATATTTTCTGAAACTGACCATATTAAATTATCATTGTAATTGCACACAAAGTTTTATATCAGACATGCAGCTACCCCAATGCACTTGACGAGGATGAATGGCAGAGCAGATTTCAGGAGCAGGACAAGAACCCTCTTTTTGACTGACGATTGACATAAGGGCATATACAGTACATGATAGGCCTATCTGGCTTATGTGATTATGATGGTCATAATGCTTCACGACAGTGTCAAAGTGTATTTTCTTAGTCCAAGTAAAGTGACACAGGATGGTCATAATGCTTCATGACAGTGTCAAAGTGTATTTTCTTAGTCCAAGTAAAGTGACACAGGATGGTCATAATGCTTCTTGACAGTGTCATAAAGTGTATTTTCCTTTATTTAAAATAAGATGGGGGAAAAGCATGACTGTGAAGAATGAATTATAACAACAACAAAGGACTTAAGAAACCAATTTTCAAACAAAAGGAAACTTATGTTCAGTTGAAGTCGGAAGTTTACATACATTTAGGTTGGAGTCATTAAAACTTGTTTTTCAACCACTCCACAAATGTATTGTTAACAAACTGGCAAGTCGGTTAGTAGAGCTACTTTGTGCATGACACAAGTAATTTTCCAACAATTGTTTACGGACAGATTATTTCACTTATAATTCACTGTATCATAATTCCAGTTCCAGTTTACATACACTAAGTTGACTGTGCCTTTAAACAGCTTGGAAAATTCCAGAAAATCGTGTCATGGCTTTAGAAGCTTCTGATAGGCTAATTGACATAATTTGAGTCAACTGGAGGTGTACCTGTGGATGTATTTCAAGGCCTACCTTCAAACTAGTTGCTTGACATGGGAGAATCAAAAGAAATCAGTCAAACCCTCAGATTACATTTTTTAGACCTCTGGTTCATCCTTGGGAGCAATTTCCAAATGCCTGAACGTACCACGTTCATCTGTACAAACTATAGTACGCAAGTATAAACACCATGGGACCACGCAGCCGTCATACCGCTCAGGAATTAGACGCATTCTGTCTTCTAGAGATGAACGTACTTTGGTGCAAAAAGTGCAAATCAATCCCAGAACAACAGCAAAGGACCTGGTGAAGATACTGGAGGAAACAGGTACAAAAGTATATATATCCACAATAAAACGAGTCCTACATCGATATAACCTGAAAGGCCGCTCAGCAAGGAAGAAGGCACTGCTCCAAAACTGCCATAAAAAAGCCACACTACTGTTTGCAACTGCACATGGGGACAAAGATCGTACTTTTTGGAGAAATGTCCTCTGGTCTGATGAAACAAAAATATAACTGTTTGACCTCATAATGTTTGGAGGAAAAAGTGGGAGGCTTGAAAGCAGAAGAACACCATTCCAACCGTGAAGTACGGGGTGGCAGCATCATGTTGTGCGGGTGCTTTGCTGCAGGAGGGACTGATGCACTTCACAAAATAGATGTCGTCATGAGGAAGGAAAATTATGTGGATATATTGAAGCAACATCTCAAGACATCAGTCAGGATGTTGAAGCTTGGTCGCAAATTGGTCTTCCAAATGGACAATGACTCCAAGCATACTTCCAAAGTTGCGGCAAAATGGCTTAAGGACACCAAAGTCAAGGTATTGGAGTGGACATCACAAAGGAATAACCTCAATCCTATAGCCAGTTTGTGGGAAGAACTGAAAATGTGTGTGTGAGCAAGGAGGCCTACAAACCTGACTCAGTTACACCAGCTCTGTCCGAAGGAATGGGCCAAGATTCACCCAACTTATTGTGGGAAGCTTGTGGAAGGCTACCCGAAACATTTGACCCAAGTTAAACAATTTAAAGGGAATGCTACCAAATACTTATTGAGTGTATGGTAACTTCTGACCCACTGAGAATGTGATGAAAGTAATAAAAGCTGAAGTAAATAATTCTCTCTACTATTATTTTGACATTTCACATTCTTAAGATAAAGTGGTGATCCTAACTGACCTAAGACATGAACTTTTTAATAGGATTAAGTGTCATGAATTGTGAAAAACTGAGTTTAGAGGTATTTGGCGAAGGTGTATGTAAGCTTCCGAATTCAACTGCTGCCACCACCATGCTTCACTGTAGGGACGGTGTCAGGTTTCCTCCAGATGTGATGATTGACATTCAGGCTAAAGAGTTCAACCTTGGTTTCATCAGAACAGAGAATCTTGTTTCTCATGGTCTGAGAGTCTTTAAAGTGCCCTTTGGCAAACTTCAAGTGGGCTGTTATGTGCCTTTTACTGAGGAGTGGCTTCCGTCTTGCCACTCTACCATAAACCTGTTTTCGCTTTGTCATTATGGGGTATTGTGTGTAGATTGATGAGATGTATTTATTTTTAAAATCTATTTTAGAATAAGGATGTAACAAAATGTGGAAAAAGTCAAGGGTTCTGAATACTTTCCGAAGGCACTGTAAGCAGCACGTGAGTTTCAAGTTTGAGGAAGATAATTTTCACCATAAAATGACATGCGTAATCACAATTGTGGTCACTTTTCCTGCTAATGGAACATTCGTGCTTATAGCCTACTGCCATGTGCGCATTGCTGCGTTTATAATGTGAAGAAAAGGACTAATTATTTATCAACATTTTAAGCTAAATGTTCTGATCTGTTGCGTCAGCCATATTGTGTAAAATGTTTTATTTTATTTATTTCTTGCACAGAATAGGTCAACTTTTGTACTATGGGGGATAGTAAATTGACATAGGCGAGTGCTTTTGCTGTTCATTAAAGTAATTATGGACAGTTCTTTCAATATTTTCAATATGCACCTCGGAATTGGCTAAGGCCACGCACAGTTGCGTCCTCTGTGACTGTCTTCACTTGTAGCCTGTGAGAAAGACCCAATCACGTGAATAAGAGCCATGTGAGTGAGAGGCGTATCGGATTGCGCAGCACTCAGAGAGAAGGGCACAACGCAGCACTCAGGGAGAAGGGCACAACGCAGCACTCAGGGAGAAGGGCACAACGCAGCACTCAGGGAGAAGGGCACAACGCAGCACTCAGGAAGAAGGGCACAACGCAGCACTCCGGGCCGCAAAAGGCATGGATTATTTTAGGGGACATTACGGCCACAAAGGGGATGCCGCTGTGAAATTCGAGGCATTATCAAGTGATTGTCAAATTGGGAAGGAGAAACTATTGCAGTGTTTACAGCCTGTGCAAAAAAAACACAATCAGAGATCATATGTTTCAAGCAACTTTTTTCAAATTATCATTATGGTATCATCATGCTGCCTTAGAGTGTATTAAAATTCAAAGCATATAGCCTAATGTTTGTAAAACAACTTAAGGTACATTAATAACTCTAAATTAAGCATATAGGAATACCTATTTCTTTGTTAACTGCTCAACACAGAATAGCCGCATGTGCGGGCTCCCTCAAATCGTTTGTATTCTTTATACTTTATACTATTAAATAATGCCACAGAATTCTTAGCAAATCCTGTCTGCTAAATGAACTAGTGTAGCCATTTTACGTAGCCACATCAGGACCTAACATAAGGACAAATCAGAGTATGCTATTATTTTCTTAAGAAATAGACTACATTTTCTTCATATCATGCTTCTTTAGACCTGTCTAAAATAAATAATGGATTTATTGTGAAGGTGGAGGCTATATTACATGGATTTATTAGACTTTTAAAATGTAGATGTTCCAAGGGTCTGCCTCAGTGGCTTGTAGGAAGCCAGGAGATGCAAAATGTGTTATGTTAATTAATGGTCAATTACCGTGAGATCGACAGTTATTTGCTTGACAATCTAATTTCGTGACCGCCACAGCCCTAGTCATGACAGTGTTATGGCATGTCATCTCAGCCGTTATGACACATTATGACATAGTTATGACGGTGTCATAACATATTAAAACAGCCAAAAACAGGAAGCAAATTTGAATCTCTAAATAGATTGATTTAAATGCATCTAGCTATACGTTCAAGGATGAAAAATAATACGTACAACTAGCTTAGCAGTTCACCTTTCAGTTCACTTAGCAGTTCACCTTTCAACCTATCATTTGCTAACATAATTTGTTTCAATTTTGAAGATGTTTTCTAAAACAATTGCGCTAGAATTACTATTTCAGCTCACTAGCATTGTCACCTCCAGATTGTGAAGGCAGACCTTTTGGTGTTAATGACATGCTGTCTATCAATAAGTTCGAAGATAGCTGTTGTTGACTGCAAGCACTGCATCCACATTATGGTACAATCAGTGGTGGAAAAGTACCCAATTGTCATACCTGAGTAAAAGTAAAGATAACTTAATAGAGAATTACTCAAGTAAAAGTGAAAGTACCCCAGTAAAATAAAATGTGAGTAAAAGTATTTGGCTTTAAATACACTTAACTATCTAAAGTAACTGTAATTACTAAGCTATACATACGTATGTATAAAAAATAGAAGTATAAATAATGTAATATTCCTTATTTTAATTTTTTTACAGATAGCCAGGGGCACAACCCAACACAGACATAATTTACAAACAAGGCACATGTATTTAGTAAGTCCGCCAGACCAAGGCAGTAGGGATGACCAGGTATGTTCTCTTGATAAGTGTGTGAATTGGACCATTGTCCTTTCCTCCTAAGCATTAAAAATGTAACGAGTACTTTTGGGTGTCAGGGAAAATGTATGGAGTTAAAAGTATATTAAAAGTTGTCAAAAATATAAATAGTAAAGTACAGATACCCCCAAAAATGTTTGTAATAAAGTACTTTACACCACTGGGTACAATCCATGGATAAGGAGGGATTGCTTTGGTAATGTTCTCCAGTCCTGTGAACATTATCGTCAGCTGGCCAGACAGAGAGGGAAGGTAGTGCTGTGCTGTACTGTACTGTGTGGTCGCTGGCAAGAGAGCCACTGATATGTGCTATATTAGACCCAGGGTCACTATGGGTGCAGTGGCTAATTAGATGACCCAGATGGGCAGCTGCCAGAAAAGCAAAGCAAAGCAGCAACTAGTCTCTTGAATCACCACCCAGTCATTCAGCCCTGCTGCTGCTGTGTACTGTACTGTAGGTTAGACAAGTTGGCCACTACAGATTCTGCTCAGCTAATGAAGCAGCTGTCAGGTAGCAGTCTTTTGGACAGCCCTGCTCTAATGAATCATTCTGTAATTATGACTCCGTCCAGATCTCTCAGGTTCTGAGTGGGCTCCTCCTTGTTGGGAATTGAATATGCACACAAATCAAATCAAATCAAATCAAATTTATTTATATAGCCCTTCGTACATCAGCTGATATCTCAAAGTGCTGTACAGAAACCCAGCCTAAAACCCCAAACAGCAAGCAATGCAGGTGTAGAAGCACGGTGGCTAGGAAAAACTCCCTAGAAAAGCCAAAACCTAGGAAGAAACCTAGAGAGGAACCAGGCTATGTGGGGTGGCCAGTCCTCTTCTGGCTGTGCCGGGTAGAGATTATAACAGAACATGGCCAAGATGTTCAAATGTTCATAAATGACCAGCATGGTCGAATAATAATAAGGCAGAACAGTTGAAACTGGAGCAGCAGCACGGCCAGGTGGACTGGGGACAGCAAGGAGTCATCATGTCAAGTAGTCCTGGGGCATGGTCCTAGGCCGCGGTTCAGTTGAAACTGGAGCAGCAGCACGGCCAGGTGGACTGGGGACAGCAAGGAGTCATCATGTCAGGTAGTCCTGGGGCATGGTCCTAGGGCTCAGGTCCTCCGAGAGAGAGAAGGAGAGAATTAGAGAACGCACACTTAGATTCACACAGGACACCGAATTGGACAGGAGAAGTACTCCAGATATAACAAACTGACCCCAGCCCCCGACACATAAACTACTGCAGCATAAATACTGAAGGCTGAGACAGGAGGGGTCAGGAGACACTGTGGCCCCACCCGAGGACACCCCGGACAGGGCCAAACAGGAAGGATATAACCCCACCCACTATGCCAAAGCACAGCCCCCACACCACTGGAGGGATATCTTCAACCACCAACTTACCATCCTGAGACAAAGCTGAGTATAGCCCGCAAAGATCTCCGCCACGGCACAACCTGAGGGGGGGCGCCAACCCAGACAGGATGACCACATCAGTGAATCAACCCACTCAGGTGACGCACCCCCTCAGGGACGGCATGAGAGAGCCCCAGCAAGCCAGTGACTCAGCCCCTGTAATAGGGTTAGAGGCAGAGAATCCCAGTGGAAAGAGGGGAACCGGCCAGGCAGAGACAGCAAGGGTGGTTCGTTGCTCCAGAGCCTTTCCGTTCACCTTCCCACTCCTGGGCCAGACTACACTCAATCATATGACCCACTGAAGAGATGAGTCTTCAGTAAAGACTTAAAGGTTGAGACCGAGTTTGCGTCTCTGACATGGGTAGGCAGACCGTCTCCATAAAAATGGAGCTCTATAGGAGAAAGCCCTGCCTCCAGCTGTTTGCTTAGAAATTCTACGGGACAATTAGGAGGCCTGCGTCTTGTGACCGTAGCGTACGTGTAGGTATGTACGGCAGGACCAAATCAGAGAGATAGGTAGGAGCAAGCCCATGCAATGCCTCATGCAATGCAA
>NW_027001704.1:0-7168 GCF_036934945.1 Oncorhynchus masou masou
TTTGTCCCAGGTCTGACACACACACACACAGACACACCTGTTACGTCAAGGAAACAAAGAATATGGAACAGATGGCAGGTGTCCACATGAATAACAGATCACATTGATGTCTGAAGGATGGCACACTGACACATTTAGCAGCAGTGTAAATGAAAGAGTTGAGGACATTTAGCAGCAGTCTGACTGAACAAGTTGAAGATATTTAGCAGAAGTCTGACTGAACAAGTTGAAGACATTTTGCAGCAGTCCTACTGAACAAGTTGAAGACATTTAGCAGCAGTCTGACTGAACAAGTTGAAGACATTTAGCAGCAGTCTGACTGGACAAGTTGAAGATATTTAGCAGAAGTCTGACTGAACAAGTTGAAGACATTTAGCAGAAGTCTGACTGGACAACTTGAAGACATTTATCAGAAGTCTGACTGGACAAGTTGAAGATATTTAGCAGAAGTCTGACTGAACAAGTTGAAGACATTTATCAGAAGTCCTACTGAACAAGTTGAAGATATTTAGCAGAAGTCCTACTGAACAAGTTGAAGATATTTAGCAGAAGTCTGACTGAACAAGTTGAAGACATTTAGCAGCAGTCCTACTGAACAAGTTGAAGACATTTAGCAGAAGTCCTACTGAACAAGTTGAAGATATTTAGCAGAAGTCTGACTGAACAAGTTGAAGACATTTAGCAGAAGTCTGACTGAACAAGTTGAAGACATTTAGCAGCAGTCCTACTGAACAAGTTGAAGACATTTAGCAGAAGTCTGACTGAACAAGTTGAAGACATTTAGCAGCAGTCCTACTGAACAAGTTGAAGACATTTAGCAGAAGTCTGACTGAACAAGTTGAAGACATTTAGCAGCAGTCCTACTGAACAAGTTGAAGACATTTAGCAGAAGTCTGACTGAACAAGTTGAAGACATTTAGCAGCAGTCCTACTGAACAAGTTGAAGACATTTAGCAGAAGCCTGACTGAACATTTAACGTACATTTACATTTAAGTCATTTAGCAGACGCTCTTATCCAGAGCGACTTACAAATTGTTGAATTCACCTTCTGACATCAGTGGAACAGCCACTTTACAATAGTGCATCTAAATCATTAAGGGGGGGTGAGAAGGATTACTTATCCTATCCTAGGTATTCCTTGAAGAGGTGGGGTTTCAGGTGTCTCCGGAAGGTGGTGATTGACTCCGCTGTCCTGGCGTCGTGAGGGAGTTTGTTCCACCATTGGGGGGCCAGAGCAGCGAAGAGTTTTGACTGGGCTGAGCAGGAACTGTACTTCCTCAGTGGTAGGGAGGCGAGCAGGCCAGAGGTGGATGAACGCAGTGCCCTTGCTTGGGTGTAGGGCCTGATCAGAGCCTGGAGGTACTGCGGTGCCGTTCCCCTCACAGCTCCGTAGGCAAGCACCATGGTCTTGTAGCGGATGCGAGCTTCAACTGGAAGCCAGTGGAGAGAGCGGAGGAGCGGGGTGACGTGAGAGAACTTGGGAAGGTTGAACACCAGACGGGCTGCGGCGTTCTGGATGAGTTGTAGGGGTTTAATGGCACAGGCAGGGAGCCCAGCCAACAGCGAGTTGCAGTAATCCAGACGGGAGATGACAAGTGCCTGGATTAGGACCTGCGCCGCTTCCTGTGTGAGGCAGGGTCGTACTCTGCGGATGTTGTAGAGCATGAACCTACAGGAACGGGCCACCGCCATGATGTTGGTTGAGAACGACAGGGTGTTGTCCAGGATCACGCCAAGGTTCTTAGCGCTCTGGGAGGAGGACACAATGGAGTTGTCAACCGTGATGGCGAGATCATGGAACGGGCAGTCCTTCCCCGGGAGGAAGAGCAGCTCCGTCTTGCCGAGGTTCAGCTTGAGGTGGTGATCCGTCATCCACACTGATATGTCTGCCAGACATGCAGAGATGCGATTCGCCACCTGGTCATCAGAAGGGGGAAAGGAGAAGATTAATTGTGTGTCGTCTGCATAGCAATGATAGGAGAGACCATGTGAGGTTATGACAGAGCCAAGTGACTTGGTGTATAGCGAGAATAGGAGAGGGCCTAGAACAGAGCCCTGGGGGACACCAGTGGTGAGAGCGCGTGGCGAGGAGACAGATTCTCGCCACGCCACCTGGTAGGAGCGACCTGTCAGGTAGGACGCAATCCAAGCGTGGGCCGCGCCGGAGATGCCCAACTCGGAGAGGGTGGAGAGGAGGATCTGATGGTTCACAGTATCGAAGGCAGCCGATAGGTCTAGAAGGATGAGAGCAGAGGAGAGAGAGTTAGCTTTAGCAGTGCGGAGCGCCTCCGTGATACAGAGAAGAGCAGTCTCAGTTGAATGACTAGTCTTGAAACCTGACTGATTTGGATCAAGAAGGTCATTCTGAGAGAGATAGCGGGAGAGCTGGCCAAGGACGGCACGTTCAAGAGTTTTGGAGAGAAAAGAAAGAAGGGATACTGGTCTGTAGTTGTTGACATCGGAGGGATCGAGTGTAGGTTTTTTCAGAAGGGGTGCAACTCTCGCTCTCTTGAAGACGGAAGGGACGTGAGCCAGCGGTCAGGGATGAGTTGATGAGCGAGGTGAGGTAAGGGAGAAGGTCTCCGGAAATGGTCTGGAGAAGAGAGGAGGGGATAGGGTCAAGCGGGCAGGTTGTTGGGCGGCCGGCCGTCACAAGAAGCGAGATTTCATCTGGAGAGAGAGGGAGAAAGAGGTCAGAGCACAGGGTAGGGCAGTGTGAGCAGAACCAGCGGTGTCGTTTGACTTAGCAAACGAGGATCGGATGTCGTCGACCTTCTTTTCAAAATGGTTGACGAAGTCATCTGCAGAGAGGGAGGAGGGGGGAGGGGGAGGAGGATTCAGGAGGGAGGAGAAGGTGGCAAAGAGCTTCCTAGGGTTAGAGGCAGATGCTTGGAATTTAGAGTGGTAGAAAGTGGCTTTAGCAGCAGAGACAGAGGAGGAAAATGTAGAGAGGAGGGAGTGAAAGGATGCCAGGTCCGCAGGGAGGCGGAGTTTTCCTCCATTTCCGCTCGGCTGCCCGGAGCTCTGTTCTGTGAGCTCGCAATGAGTCATCGAGCCACGGAGCGGGAGGGGAGGACCGAGCCGGCCTGGAGGATAGGGGACATAGAGAGTCAAAGGATGCAGAAAGGGAAGAGAGGAGGGTTGAGGAGGCAGAATCAGGAGATAGGTTGGAGAAGGTATGAGCAGAGGGAAGAGATGATAGGATGGAAGAGGAGAGAGTAGCGGGGGAGAGAGAGCGAAGGTTGGGACGGCGCGATACCATCCGAGTAGGGGCAGTGTGGGAAGTGTTGGATGAGAGCGAGAGGGAAAAGGATACAAGGTAGTGGTCGGAGACTTGGAGGGGAGTTGCAATGAGGTTAGTGGAAGAACAGCATCTAGTAAAGATGAGGTCGAGCGTATTGCCTGCCTTGTGAGTAGGGGGGAAGGTGAGAGGGTGAGGTCAAAAGAGGAGAGGAGTGGAAAGAAGGAGGCAGAGAGGAATGAGTCAAAGGTAGACGTGGGGAGGTTAAAGTCGCCCAGGACTGTGAGAGGTGAGCCGTCCTCAGGAAAGGAGCTTATCAAGGCATCAAGCTCATTGATGAACTCTCCGAGGAACCTGGAGGGCGATAAATGATAAGGATGTTAAGCTTGAAAGGGCTGGTAACTGTGACAGCATGGAATTCAAAGGAGGCGATAGACAGATGGGTAAGGGGAGAGAGAGAGAATGACCACTTGGGAGAGATGAGGATCCCGGTGCCACCACCCCGCTGACCAGAAGCTCTCGGGGTGTGCGAGAACACGTGGGCGGACGAAGAGAGAGCAGTAGGAGTAGCAGTGTTATCTGTGGTGATCCATGTTTCCGTCAGTGCCAAGAAGTCGAGGGACTGGAGGGAGACATAGGTTGAGATGAACTCTGCCTTGTTGGCCGCAGATCGGCAGTTCCAGAGGCTACCGGAGACCTGGAACTCCACGTGGGTCGTGCGCGCTGGGACCACCAGATTAGGGTGGCCGCGGCCACGCGGTGTGGAGCGTTTGTATGGTCTGTGCAGAGAGGAGAGAACAGGGATAGATAGACACATAGTTGACAGGCTACAGAAGAGGCTACGCTAATGCAAAGGAGATTGGAATGACAAGTGGACTACACGTCTCGAATGTTCAGAAAGTTAAGCTTACGTAGCAAGAATCTTATTGACTAAAATGATTGAAATGCTACAGTACTGCTGGAGTAGGCTAGCTGGCAGTGGCTGCGTTGTTGACTTTGTAGGCTAGCTGGTAGTGGCTGCGATGTTGACACTACACTAATCAAGTCGTTCCGTCGAGTGTAATAGTTTCTACAGTGCTGCTATTCGGGGGCTAGCTGGCTAGCTAGCAGGTTGATTGCGTTACGTTACCTTAAAAGAACGACAATAGCTGGCTAGCTAACCTAGAAAATCGCTCTAGGCTACACAATTGTCTTAGATACAAAGACGGCTATGTAGCTAGCTAGCTACGATCAAACAAATCAAACCGTTGTACTGTAATAAAGTGAAATGAAAATGTGATACTACCTGTGGAGCGACGCGGAATGTTGACCGGGTAGTTGAAGTTCAATTCGGTAGAGGTTGGCTAGCTGTTGGCTAGCTAGCTAGCAGCATCTCCTACGTTAAGGACGACAAATAGCTGGCTAGCTAACCTCGGTAAATTAAGATAATCACTCTAAGTCTACACACTCTAAACTACACAATTATCTTGGATACGAAGACAGCGAAGACAACTATGTAGCTAGCTGACACTACGCTAATCGAGTCGTTCAGTTGAGTGTAATAGTTTCTACAGTGCTGGTGGACAGTGGATGTTAGCTAGCTGCTTAGCTAGCTGCTGGGCAGATACGTTAGGACGACGAAATACGATAATTATGCAATTATCTTAGTTGAAGACTTTTAACAGCAGCGAAGTGTTAAGCTGAATTTTAATACAAACAACTTGGGATGAAAGTCACATCTCCCCACACCTATGAATTTTTGCACAACTGGGCCAACACGTAATTTAGACCGAAGCAGTGAATGGTCCCCCGTAGCGCAGGCTAATAGCTCCCACTCACCTGTTGCATATAACATAGCCGCTGGAGATAAAGCATCTAAGCAGGTGGCCTCATGAATAACAGAACACATTGATGTTTGAAGAAAGACACATTGCCAATGTTTTTAGTGTGGCTGAAAAGTGTGAATGTTAGCTAAAAGGTTGTTATATCATGTGAATGTTAGCTAAAAGGTTGTTATAGCATGTGAATGTTAGCTTTAAAGGGGTTATAGCATGTGAATGTTAGCTTTAAAGTTGTTATAGCATGTGAATGTTAGCTTTAAAGGGGTTATAACATGTGAATGTTAGCTAAAAGGTTGTTATAGCATGTGAATGTTAGCTAAAAGGTTGTTATAGCATGTGAATGTTAGCTAAAAGGTTGTTATAGCATGTGGATGTTAGCTTTAAAGGGGTTATAGCATGTGAATGTTAGCTTAAAAGGGGTTATAGCATGTGAATGTTAGCTTTATAGCATGTGAATGTTAGCTTTAAAGTTGTTATAGCATGTGAATGTTAGCTTTAAAGGGGTTATAACATGTGAATGTTAGCTAAAAGGTTGTTATAGCATGTGAATGTTAGCTAAAAGGTTGTTATAGCATGTGAATGTTAGCTTTAAAGGGGCTATAGCATGTGAATGTTAGCTTAAAAGGGGTTATAGCATGTGAATGTTAGCTTTATAGCATGTGAATGTTAGCTTTAAAGTTGTTATAGCATGTGAATGTTAGCTTTAAAGGGGTTATAACATGTGAATGTTAGCTAAAAGGTTGTTATAGCATGTGAATGTTAGCTAAAAGGTTGTTATAGCATGTGAATGTTAGCTTTAAAGGGGTTATAGCATGTGAATGTTAGCTTTAAAGTTGTTATAGCATGTGAATGTTAGCTAAAAGGTTGTTATAGCATGTGCATGTTAGCTTTAAAGGGGTTATAGCATGTGAATGTTAGCTTTAAAGGGGTAATAGCATGTGAATGTTAGCTTTAAAGTTGTTATAGCATGTGAATGTTAGCTTTAAAGGGGTTATAACATGTGAATGTTAGCTTAAAAGGGGTTATAGCATGTGAATGTTAGCTTTATAGCATGTGAATGTTAGCTTTAAAGTTGTTATAGCATGTGAATGTTAGCTTTAAAGGTGTTATAGCATGTGAATGTTAGCTTTAAAGGGGTTATAGCATGTGAATGTTAGCTTTAAAGGGGTTATAGCATGTGAATGTTAGCTTTAAAGTTGTTATAGCATGTGAATGTTAGCTTTAAAGGGGTTATATCATGTGAATGTTAGCTTTAAAGTCATTGTAGCATGTGAATGTTAGCTTCAAAGGGGTTATAGCATGTGAATGTTAGCTTTAAAGGGGTTATAGCATGTGAATGTTAGCTTTAAAGGGGTTATAGCATGTGAATGTTAGCTTTAAAGGGGTTATAGCATGTGAATGTTAGCTTTAAAGGGGTTATAGCATGTGAATGTTAGCTTTAAAGGGTTTATATCATGTGAATGTTAGCTTTAAAGGGATTATAGCATGTGAATGTTAGCTTTAAAGGGGTTATAGCATGTGAATGTTAGCTTTAAAGGGGTTATAGCATGTGAATGTTAGCTTTAAAGGGGTTATAGCATGTGAATGTTAGCTTTAAAGGGGTTATAGCATGTGAATGTTAGCTTTAAAGGGGTTATAGCATGTGAATGTTAGCTTTAAAGTTGGATACCTTCTCACGTCCTCTTGCCCAAAGGGATATTGTATGTCAAAGCCATGTATGTATGTTTATGACCCGAGCAGTAAAGCATGTTCACGCATGCTAAACAAGAAAGACAAATTGACTTAGTGTGTTTCTTGTCTGACTGAAAGTGTGAGGTTTAAAAGGTTATATCATTTGAGTGTTTGCTTCCAAGCCCGTTATAATGTATAGAAACATTAGCAATGTTTCCATTGTGAGTACTCAGGGTAAAGAGTTTAACAGTACATTTAATAACCTCTTGGGGATAGTGAGACGCTAGCGTCTCAAGTGGCCAATAGCCTCGGAAAATGCAGAGCGCCAAATTCAAATAAAACGCTATAAAACTCAAACTTTCATTAAATCACACATGTAAGATACTCAATTAAAGCTACACTCGTTGTGAATCCAGCCAACATGTCAGATTTTAA
>NW_027001705.1:0-7164 GCF_036934945.1 Oncorhynchus masou masou
TCTAACTAATACTAAACCTGTCTAACTAATACTAAACCTGTCTAACTAATACTAAACCTGGTATTAGGTAACTGAGCTAAACGACTACCGCCCCGTAGCACTCACTTCCGTCATCATGAAGTGCTTTGAGAGACTAGTCAAGGACCATATCACCTCCACCCTACCTGACACCCTAGACCCACTCCAATTTGCTTACCGCTCAAATAGGTCCACAGACGATGCAATCTCAACCACACTGCACACTGCCCTAATCCATCTGGACAAGAGGAATACCTATGTGAGAATGCTGTTCCTCGACTACAGCTCGGGATTCAACACACATAGTGCCCTCCAAGCCCTCGTCATCAAGCTCGAGACCCTGGGTCTCGACCCCATCCCTGTGCAACTGGGTTACTGGACTTCCTGACGGGCCGCCCCCAGGTGGTGAGGGTAGGTAACAACATCTCCTCCCCGCTGATCCTCAACACTGGGGCCCCACAAGGGTGCGATTCTGGGCCACTCTCCTGTACTCCCTGTTCACCCACGACTGCGTGGCACGCACGCCTCCAACTCAATCATCAAGTTTGCGGACGTACAACAGTGGTAGGCTTGATTACCAACAACGGCGAGACGGCCTACAGGGAGGAGGTGAGGGCCCTCGGAGTGTGGTGTCAGGCAAATAACCTCACACTCAATGTCAACAAAACTAAGGAGATGATTGTGGACTTCAGGAAACAGCAGAGGAACACCCCCTTATCCACATCGATGGAACAGTAGTGGAGAGAGTAGCAAGTTTTAAGTTCCTCGACATACACATCACAGACAAACTGAATTGGTCCACTCACACAGACAGCATCGTGAAGAAGGCGCAGCAGCGCCTCTTCAACCTCAGGAGGCTGAAGAAATTTGGCTTGTCACCAAAAGCACTCACAAACTTCTACAGATGCACAATCGAGAGCATCCTGGCGGGCTATATCACCGCCTGGTACGGCAGCTGCTCCGCCCTCAGCCGTAAGGCTCTCCAGAGGGTAGTGAGGTCTGCACAACGCATCACCGGGGGCAAACTACCTGCCCTCCAGGACACCTACACCACCCGATGTTACAGGAAGGCCATAAAGATCATCAAGGACATCAGCCACCCTGAGCCACTGCCTGTTCACCACTGCTATCATCCAGAAGGCGAGTCAGTACAGGTGCATCAAAGCTGGGACTGAGAGACTGAAAAACAGCTTCTATCTCAAGGCCATCAGACTGTTAAACAGCCACCACTAACATTGAGTGGCTGCTGCCAACACTACACTGACACCTGACTCAACTCCAGCCACTTTAGCCATGGAAATTGATGGGAAATGATCTAAAATATATCACTAGCCACTTTAAACAACGCTACCCTATATAATGTTACTTACCCTACATTATTCATCTCATATGCATACTGCATATACTGTACTCGATATCATACAGAGCTGCATCCCTTATGTAATACATGTATCGCTAGCCACTTTAACTATGCCACTTTGTTTACATACTCATCTCATATGTATATACTGTACTCGATACCATCTACTGTATCTTGCCTATGCTGCTCTGCTACTCATCACTCATTCATATATCCTTATGTACATATTCTTTATCCCCTTACACTGTGTATAAGACAGTAGTTTAGAAATTGTTAGTTAGATTACTTGTTGGTTATTACTGCATTGTCAGGAACTAGAAGCACAAGCATTTCGCTACACACTCGCATTAACATCTGCTAACCATGTGTATGTGACAAATAAAATTTGATTTGATTTGATTAAACGTATTCGGTAAACCATCTCTAAACCAACATTCCAACAACCATGGGTCCAACATATCTTCAACGTGGGGGGGGTCTTTAACAGACACTCCATCTGGATTGGAGTGGTAGTTATGCAGCCAGGAAGGTCTGTCTACAGGCTAGAGCTGAACAAGTCAACAGGCTGTCCTATCTGGCCCATCCTATCTGGCCCTTATCTCTGTAATCTGCCCACCCTTTCCCTCCCAGAGCGCAGGGCCGGGAGCATGAGCTGACCCATCAATCTGCCCACCCTTTCCCTCCCAGAGCACAGGGCCGGGAGCATGAGCTGACCCATCAATCTGCCCATCCTTTCCCTCCCCAGAGCGCAGGGCCGGGAGCATGAGCTGACCCATCAATCTGCCCACCCTTTCCCTCCCAGAGCGCAGGGCCGGGAGCATGAGCTGACCCATCAATCTGCCCACCCTTTCCCTCCCAGAGCACAGGGCCGGGAGCATGAGCTGACCCATCAATCTGCCCATCCTTTCCCTCCCAGAGCGCAGGGCCGGGAGCATGAGCTGACCCATCAATCTGCCCACCCTTTCCCTCCCAGAGCGCAGGGCCGGGAGCATGAGCTGACCCATCAATCTGCCCACCCTTTCCCTCCCAGAGCGCAGGGCCGGGAGCATGAGCTGACCCATCAATCTGCCCACCCTTTCCCTCCCAGAGCGCAGGGCCGGGAGCATGAGCTGACCCATCAATCTGCCCACCCTTTCCCTCCCAGAGCACAGGGCCGGGAGCATGAGCTGACCCATCAATCTGCCCACCCTTTCCCTCCCAGAGCGCAGGGCCGGGAGCATGAGCTGACCCATCAATCTGTCAAGACTGTTTGCACTCTGCTTGTACATGTCACGTTGACTATAGTGTGTTTGAGGAAAACCACTACGTTGAGCGTTTGACAAACATGTCAGTTATCTCCAAGACAATACACTGGTTTCCTGAGCTGGCCTGTCATTACTGATGAGTAGTAGTTTTGAGGAAGTGGAACAGCTTGGTTGTTCTGAGGTGGATTCCAATGTAGTTCAAGTTGCCAATGCTTAACATCTTGTCCACATAAGGTTCTGCTGTATCTAGGAAAGAAATGTAAACAATGTTCTGAAATTATGGACAGCGGCTCGTTGCCAGATGAGATGGAGAGGAGGACAGGAGGAGAAAGATGGAACCATTAGAGGAGGACAGGAGGAGAAAGATGGAACCATAAGAGGAGGACATGAGGGGAAAGATGGCACAATCTACTAGAGGTCGACCGATTATGATTTTTCAACACCGATACCGATTATTGGAGGACCCAAAAAAAAAGCCGATACCAATTAAATCGGCCGATTTTTAGAAATATATTTGTAATAATGACAATTACAACAATACTGAATGAAGACTTATTTTAACTTAATATAATACATCAATAAAATCAATTTAGCCTCAAATAAATAATGAAATCTGTTCAATTTGGTTTAAATAATGCAAAAACAACGTGTTGGAGAAGAAAGTAAAAGTGCAATATGTGCCATGGAAGAAAGCTAACGTTTAAGTTTCTTGCTCGGAACATGAGAACATATGAAAGCTGGTGGTTCCTTTTAACATGAGTCTTCAATATTCCCAGGTAAGAAGTTTTAGGTTGTTGTTATTATAGGAATTATAGGACTATTTCTCTCTATACCATTTGTATTTCATTAATCTTTGACTATTGGATGTTCTTATAGGCATTTTAGTATTGCAAGTGTAACAGTATAGCTTCCATCACTCTCCTCGCTCCTACCTGGGCTCGAACCAGGAACACATCGACGACAGCCACTCTCGAAGCAGCGTTACCCATGCAGAGCAAGGTGAACAACCACTCCAAGTCTCAGAGCGAGTGATGTTTGAAACGCTATTAGCGCACACCCCGCTAACTAGCTAGCCATTTCACATCGGTTACACCAGCCTACTCTCGGCAGTTGATAGGCTTGAAGTCATAAACAGCGCAATGCTTGAAGCATTGCGAAGAGCAGCTGGCAAAACGCACAAAATTGCTGTTTGACTGAATGCTTACGAGCCTGCTGGTGCCTACCACCGCTCAGTCAGACTGCTTTATCAAATCATATACTTCGTTATAACATAATAACACACAGAAATACGAGCCTTAGGTCATTAATATGGTAGAATCTGGAAACCATCTCGAAAACAAGACGTTTATTCTATCAGTGAAATACGGAACCGTTCCGTATTTTATCTAACGGGTGGCATCCATAAGTCTAAATATTCCTGTTACATTGCACAACCTTCAATGTCATAATTACGTACAATTCTGGCAAATTAGGTGGCCCAAACTGTTGCATATACACTGAGTCTGCGTGCAATGAACGCAAGAGAAGTGACACAATTTCACCTGGTTAATATTGCCTGCTAACCTGGATTTCTTTTAGCTAAATATGCAGGTTTAAAAAGATATACTTCTGTGTATTGATTTTAAGAAAGGCATTGATGTTTATGGTTAGGTACACATTGGAGCAACGATACGCACCGCATCAATTATATGCAACGCAGGACACGCTAGATAAACTACTAATATCATCAACCATGTGTAGTTAACTAGTGATTATGATTGATTGATTGTTTTTTTATAAGATAGGTTTAATGCGAGCTAGCAACTTAGCTTGGCTTCTACTGCATTCACGTAACAGGCAGGCTCCTCGTGGAGTGCAATGTAATCAGGTGGTTAGAGCTTTGGACTAGTTAACTGTAAGGTTGCAAGATTGAATCCCCCGAGCTGACAAGGTAAAAATCTGTCGTTCTGCCCCTGAACGAGGCAGTTAACCCACCGTTCCTAGGCCATCAGTGAAAATAAGAATGTGTTCTTAACTGACTTGCCTAGTTAAATAAAGATTAAATAAAGGTGTCAAAAACATATATTTTTAATTAAAGGTAAAAGAAAAATTTAAATCGGTGTCCAAAAATACCGATTTCCAATTGTTATGAAAACTTGAAATCTGCCCTAATTAATTGGTCAACCTCTACAATCTACATCCCACATTCATTGTCATCCTTCAGTGATCCCTACACACCACTCACAGCAGTACGCGACCTAGAAACATGACTGTACCACTCAGTAGTTGCCAGAGACATGCACCTGGCTGATGGCAGCTTGAGTCTCACTATTCATCTCAATCAATCCAAAGCTTGATTAATTTGAGCACTTGAGAGACAGGGCATGTCAGGAGTTAACAGCTAACTGTTGGTGTTGGCAGAGCTCCAAACAGAGTAAAGCCTCTCGTAAGTGATATCTTCCATCAAGCGTTAACATCCTGTCTGTGCCAGTGGCCCCAGGGTGAGCTTCTCAACTGACAGCCATTGGAAAATGAGTATGTGCTCAGCTTTGGTTTTGCAAAAGTAATATAGAAATCCCCAGAAGGAAATATGTTTATTTATTTAACCTTTATTTAACTAGGCAAGTCAGTTAAGAACAAATTCTTATTTACAATGACGGCCTAGCCCGGCCAAACCCTAACGACGCTGGGCCAATTGTGCACCACCCTATGGGACTCCCAATCACGGCCGTTAGTGATACAGCCTGGTATCCTGCTTATCCAACCTTATCCGCTGTGTTTAATAAGCAGTACTACCATTTCAACAAAGCGCAATGATAAACTATTGAATCGCTTCAACCATTTATGGTCATTAGCAAATGCAGTGCGCTAATGAGCTATTAGCTTATTAAACAGCCTCCATAACGTTACTGTTTGTGGTAGGCATTTATTTAGCGCATGAGCTATATGCTTGAAGGGAGTGTCTCATACCATCTCAAGGCTCGCGCCAAGAGAATACTGTGCATCATAAATCACATCTGTCAAAACAATGCTAGCAGGTATGTTGCTATATTCTCATTGTGGATTTCTACGTTCGCAAATGTTGACCTTGAGCCGAGAGTTAACGGAGGTGAACTAGTGGTTTGACAGGTAACACTACTCTATAGTCTCTGTTGTAGGTCCAGCTGAATGGCTATGCCACTGGATATATGTACATACTGGCTGCCTGAATAGTGCTTGACAGCTGGACCAAAGGATAGACGTGTGTTAGCTAGCTAGCTAGTCAGGGGGCTCTGACATTAGCGTAAAGACCAGTAGCACATTGTTCTCTCAGGAGTGAAATGGTAGCCAACCCAGCCCCCCTCCCCATGTTTGAGTGGGAGTCAAGGTAATGTACCATCAAAGGGAGGGAGAGAGGAATGAAAAGACAGGAAGATCTCTATTGCAGACTCCTCGTCTCCTTCTTAAAACCCATTGGATGAGAAAGCCAGAGGTCCCTCCCCTCTGACCTTCTGCTCCAATAGGTTTTGAGAAAGAGGCGAGGAGAGAGGAGTATGGAATGGAGACACTCCCAGTGTCTTAATTCAACCTTAACAGCAGTCTTAAAAGCTCTGTTAAGAATATTAGAGGGAAGCAGGATTCTGTTCCACACAACTAGCGCTTAGAAATGCACCTTGGATGAATAGATTCTTGATTTAAACAGAGTTCACACTGCTACTTCCCTACACCTCTTAAAGCCACGGTCCCTTTTTGAGTGATCCAAGGTTAGACTGCCTGGGTGAGGTGTGTTCCATCTCCAAGGTTAGATAGGAAAGGAAGACATCAATATTGGTACAAGTCACCTATAGAGTGGACTGGACTAGGCCCTAGTCCCCCTCTCCTAGTTCCCCCTCAGTCCCCCTCTCCTAGTTCCCCCCTCAGTCCCCCTCTCCTAGTTCCCACCTCTCCTAGTTCCCCCTCTCCTAGTTCCCCCTCAGTCCCCCTCTCCTAGTCCCCCCTCTCCTAGTCCCCCCTCTCCTAGTTCCCCCTCTCCTAGTTCCCCCTCTCCTAGTTCCCCTCAGTCCCCCTCTCCTAGTTCCCTCAGTCCCCTCTCCTAGTTCCCTCAGTCCCCCTCTCCTAGTTCCCCTCAGTCCCCCTCTCCTGGTTCCCTCAGTCCCCCTCTCCTAGTTCCCTCAGTCCCCCTCTCCTAGTTCCCTCAGTCCCCCTCTCCCTAGTTCCCCTCAGTCCCCTCTCCTAGTTCCCTCAGTCCCCCTCTCCTAGTTCCCCTCAGTCCCCCTCTCCTAGTTCCCCTCAGTCCCCCTCACCTAGTTCCCTCAGTCCCCCTCTCCTAGTTCCCCTCAGTCCCCCCTCATCCTAGTTCCCCTTCAGTCCCCCTCTCCTAGTTCCCTTAGTCCCCCTCTCCTAGTTCCCTCAGTCCCCCTCTCCTAGTTCCCCTCAGTCCCCCTCTCCTAGTTCCCCTCAGTCCCCCTCTCCTAGTTCCCCTCAGTCCCCCTCTCCTAGTTCCCCTCAGTCCCCCTCTCCTAGTTCCCCTCAGTCCCCCTCTCCTAGTTCCCTCAGTCCCCCTCTCCTAGTTCCTCAGTCCCC
>NW_027001706.1:0-7163 GCF_036934945.1 Oncorhynchus masou masou
GTGGCGTCGTCAGAGGACGGGCCGGCCGCAGCTTCAGAGGTGGCGTCGTCAGAGGACGGGCCGGTCGCAGCTTCAGAGGTGGCGTCACAGAGTGGGGGAATTCACCCCCGTAGTGGACAAAATGAATGGCAAATTATTGGCAGGACAAACCATGTACACATTGGCCAATACCACCCAAAGCGGCGTTGATTCATGCAACGTTTACTTCAATTGCCATATGGCTATTGCCAGTTGTAACACTTCAAAAATCCAACCGTGGCGATTGCGTCCACCATGGTTTTTCATATTGGGATATTGGACTCCAAGTCAACATCCAAAAGCCAAATTTTGAAAAAATGAATTTTTTTTAAAAAACTTATCACCCCTTAAAAAAGTGCTTTCTGGACCGTTTTTTCGAAATTCTTTCGCTTTTTTTGACAATTACATGTATAAGAACTGTATGAAAATACTTTTGTCCAATTTTATTATCATAATTTTTTTAATTTTTTTACTTGCGCATTATTGCATATGTTTTGTCCAATCTGCAATATGATTTCATAGAAGTCAGAAGTCAAAGTCAAAAATTATTAAATTTCATAAAAACTTCACACACCCCTAAAAGTGCTTTCTGGACCGTTTTTCGAAATTTTTAGCATTTGTGTCAGTTACACACATTATAAGAACTGTATCAACATACTTTAGTCATATTTTATTATCATAATTTCTTTTTTTTTTTTTTGCGCATTATTGCATGTGTTTTGTCCATCTGCAATATGATTTCATAGGAAGTCAGAAGTCAAAAGTCAAAAATTATTAAATTTCATAAAAAACTTCACACACCCCTAAAAAAATGCTTTCTGGACCGTTTTCGAAAAAAATTCGAATTTTGTGTCAGTTACACACGTATAAGAACTGTATCAACATACTTTAGTCATATTTTATTATCATTATTTTTTTATTTTTTTTTGCTTGTGCATAAGGCATATGTTTTGTGGGGGCCAAATGTCATAAGAAATTTGACATGCTCAAAAATCCTTCAGAAATGCAAAATTGACTGGCCTGATGAACTCGGGATGGCCGGGCAGTGATTGTTGTTCCTTTCAATCACTCGTGGTGTTGATTTCATCATGTCCATTTCTTTATGTTTTCTCACTTTTGCAAAGTCACTGTGCATTTGCCATATGGTTAACTGGGCATTCACCATCACCAATTTGTCATGCCATAAAAATCATGCAGGAATGCCAAATTGACTGAACCGATGAACTCGGGATGGCTTGGCAGTGATTCTGGTACCTCTCCATCACTCGTTAGGGTTGATTCCAGAATGTCCATTTGGTGATTTTCTCACTCTTTCAAATTTGGTGTCACTGTGCATTTGCCATATGGTTAACTGGGCATTCACCATCACCAATTTGTCATGCCATAAAAATCATGCAGGAATGCCAAATTGACTGGCCCGATGAACTCGGGATGGCTGGGCAGTGATTCTGAACCTCTCCATCGCTCGTTTGGGTTGATTTTTCAGAATGTCGTCTCACTTTTTTTGGTGATGGTACCATTCAATTTGTCTGTTAAAACATATTGCAAATGTCTGTCTCACGTTTGGGTTGATTTCAGAATTGCAAAGTCACTGTGCATTTGCCATATGGTTAACTGGGCAGTCACCATTACCAATTTGTCATGCTATAAAAATCATGCAGGAATTCCAAATTGACTGGCCCGATGACCTCGGGATGGCTGGGCAGTGATTCTGGTACCTCTCCATTGCTCGTTAGGGTTGATTTCAGAATGTCGCTTTTGGTGATGGTACCTCACCGCTAAACATATTGCTAATGGACAAGAGTCACCTGCAAGTCACCGTCCATCAGTCAATTTGATATCATTCAAAGCTAACTATTGGAGGCACTGTCTGTCTCTACACCCCAATGATACGTCCCTCCATCCATGTTGTGTATCTGTGTGATTTAGTTTTCCTTTGAATTTTTATGGGAAAAATGACTGATTTACAGTTCATGGGGGTTGCCTAATCATATATATGAAGTTTTGGAAAGATCTGAATTTTTTAACCCCCTCCAAACAGCCCATGAGACACCAATTATGGCACTTCCGGTTGGCACAGGAAGCTGTAACTCAACATACATCCTCATTGGGGTATTCCATTAGAGAATCCTGAGTTTTTAAGTCTTTACCATGAAAACTGACTGATTTACACAGGGTTCAATGCACTATGTCCATCAAATTGCAGGCAGTGTATGGGTATACACTTTTAGGGCGATTTGAACCACTTCCGGTTGGTCCAGGAAGCTTAGAATCGACACAGGTAGACCTTATAGTGGCCTGATGGACTGGTACCAAAGACAGGTTCATACAGCATTCATAACCCATATAGACTCCAGGTTGTATTTAGTGGAGCAGCCAATGTATTCCTATGGGAGAGAAGTCAATGAACACAGTTTTTATGTAAACACCTTCTTTTGACTGTGAAGGGTTAATGTCACACGGTCAAGGATAGGCTTGGACAGATCAGGAGGACGTTAGGAACATTCCTGTGGTTGAATTGTCTTTCTAAACCTAACGGTTCCGCCGCTGTCACCCAAAATCAAATGATGTACTGGTGCAGGCTTCATATTGGGCCTATTTTTCTCATGGTCACTGCGCTCAGACCGAGCGAGCTACGGTCAGCGGGGCGCTCGTTGGACTCGGCACAGTCTGGACTCTATGGTGATGCCATTGTTTGTGTTGATTTCAGAATGTCCATTTGGTCATGTTTTCTCACTTTTAAAGTCACTGTGCATTTGCCATATGGTTAACTGGGCAGTCACCATCACCAATTTGTCATGCCATAAAAATCATGCAGGAATGCCAAATTGACTGGCCCGATGACATAGGGATGGCTGGGCAGTGATTTTGGTACCTCTCCATCGCTCGTTTGGGTTGATTTCAGAATGTCGCTTTTGGTGATGGTACCTCACTGTTAAAACATATTGCAAATGTTCCTTACTTTTGCAAAGTCACTGAAAATTTGTGCAGGAATGCCAAATTGACTGGCCCGATGAACTCGGATGGCTTGGCAGTGATTCTGTACACTCTCCATCACTCGTTAGGGTTGATTCCAGAATGTCCATTTGGTGATTTTCTCACTCTTTCAAAGTCACTGTGCATTTGCCATATGGTTAACTGGGCATTCACCATCACCAATTTGTCATGCCATAAAAATCATGCAGGAATGCCAAATTGACTGGCCCGATGAACTCGGGATGGCTTGGCAGTGATTCTGGTACCTCTCCATCGTTCGTTAGGGTTGATTTCAGAATGTCGCTTTTGGTGATGGTACCTCACCGCTTAAACATATTGCTAATGGACAAGAGTCACCTGCAAGTCACATTCCATCAGTCAATTTGATATCATTCAAAGCTAACTATTGGAGGCACTGTCAGTCTCTACGCACCCCAATGATACGTCCCTCCATCCATGTTGTGTATCTGTGTGATTTAGTTTTCCTTTGAATTTTTATGGGAAAAATGACTGATTTACAGTTCATGGGGGTTGCCTAATCATATATATGAAGTTTTGGAAAGATCTGAATTTTTTAACCCCTCCAAACAGCCCATGAGACACCAATTATGGCACTTCCGGTTGGCACAGGAAGCTGTAACTCAACATACATCCTCATTGGGGTATTCCATTAGAGAATCCTGAGTTTTAAGTCTTTACCATGAAAACTGACTGATTTACACAGGGTTCAATGCACTATGTCCATCAAATTGCAGGCAGTGTAAGGGGATACACTTTTAGGGCGATTTGAACCACTTCCGGTTGGTCCAGGAAGCTTAGAATCGACACAGGTAGACCTTATAGTGGCCCTGGACTGGTACCAAAGACAGGTTCCTTACAGCATTCATAACCCATATAGACTCCAGGTTGTATTTAGTGGAGCAGCCAATGTATTCCTATGGGGAGAGAAGTCAATGAACACAGTTTTATGTAAACACCTTCTTTTGACTGTGAAGGGTTAATGTCACACGGTCAGGGATAGGCTTGGACAGATCAGGAGGACCTTAGGAACAGTCCCACTGTGGTTGAATTGTCTTTCTAAACCTACCTCACTGTTAAAACATATTGCAAATGTTCCTTACTTTGCAAAGTCACTGAAAATTTGTGCAGGAATGCCAAATTGACTGGCCCGATGACCTCGGGATGTCTGGGCAGTGATTATGGTACCTCTCCATCGCTCGTTAGGGTTGATTCCAGAATGTCCATTTGGTGATTTTTCTCACTCTTTCAAAGTCACTGTGCATTTGCCATATGGTTAACTGGGCATTTTCACCATCACCAATTTGTCATGCCATAAAAATCATGCAGGAATGCCAAATTGACTGGCCCGATGAACTCGGGATGGCTGGGCAGTGATTCTGGTACCTCTCCATCGCTCGTTTGGGTTGATTTCAGAATCGTCCATTTGGTGATACCTTTTAAAACATATTGCAAATGTTGCTCTCTTTTCAAAGTCACTGTGCATTTGCCATATGGTTAACTGGGCAGTCACCATTACCCAATTTGTCATGCTATAAAAAATCATGCAGGAATGCCAAATTGACTGAACCGATGAACTCAGGATGGCTTGGCAGTGATTCTGGTACCTCTCCATCGCTCGTTTGGGTTGATTTCCAGAATGTCGCTTTTGGTGATGGTACCTCACTGTTAAAACATATTGCAAATGTTGTCTCACTTTTGCAAAGTCACTGTCCATTGCCATATGGTTAACTGGGCAGTCACCATTACCAATTTGTCATGCTATAAAAATCATGCAGGAATGCCAAATTGACTGAACCGATGAACTCGGGATGACTGGGCAGTTATTCTGGTACCTCTCCATCGCTCGTTTGAGTTGATTTCAGAATGTCGCTTTTGGTGATGGTACTCACCGCTTAAACATATTGCTAATGGACAAGAGTCACCTGCAAGTCACCGTCCATCAGTCAATTTGACATCATTCTGACACCAAACTGATACAAACTGACACCAAACCCACTTTTCCCCAACTCGTTTAGGAGCCAAGTATAACATACTTCAGAGCTGGCCCAAAATTCACAACGCCTTCGGTACAAAACATAAAAAAACCATAAAACACATTGTTACTTTCTAGCTGCGGGGCCAGTTCAGACATTATGTGTAGTCCTATGTGAGGCGACCCTGAATCCCGAGTTTATTTCGATAGGTCATTTAATTGTCGAGTAAAAGCCTAATAATTGGTGCTGAAAATCCACTTTTTTCAATGCCTTGCTACGGGGTCCTTGAATGAGCTATCCGACCGAGATGTTGGGTTCTGTCTCTATGGGCCAGAGACGGTCACAATGCACCTAGTCTTGTGTCTCTGGGACATTCTAAATGTCGCCATTTTCGTAATGGTCAAAATGAATTGAAGTCATTGCAAATGTTCGACACTGTTTCTCGGTCCGAGAACATTCTAGAGCGCCGTAACTCACCACGCACTATCTACCTGAGGTCTAGAACAGGATTCTAAAGTTTCGGAACTCTAGCCTTGACGGTTCTTTTAGCTCAAACAAAGCTAACTATTGGAGGCACTGTCAGTCTCTACACACCCCAATACGTCCCTCCATCCAAGTTGTGAATCTGAGTGATTTATTTTCCTTTGAATTTTTATGGGAAAAATGACTGATTTACAGTTCATGGGGTTGCCTAATCTTATATATGAAGTTTTGGAAAGATCTGATTTTTTAACCCCTCCAAACAGCCCATGAGACACCAATTATGGCACTTCCGGTTGTTCAGGATGCTATAACTCAACACATCCTCATTGGGGTATTCTATTACAGAATCCTGAGTTTTAAGTCTTTACGTTAAGAATTGACTGATTTACACAGGGTTAAATGCACTATGTCCATCAAATTGCAGGCAGTGTATGGATATACACTTTTAGGTGATTTGAACCACTTCCGGATTGGCCCAGGAAGCCTAGAATCGACACAGGTAGACCTTATAGTGGTCTGATGGACTGGTACCGAAGACAGGTTCATACAAACGTTCATAACCCATATAGACTCCAGGTTGTATTTAGTGGAGCAGCCAATGTATTCCTATGGGGAGAGAAGTCAATGAACACTGTTTTTATGTAAACACCTTCTTTTGACTGTGAAGGGTTAATGTCACACGGTCAAGGATAGGCTTGGACAGATCAGGAGGACCTTAGGAACAGTCCTGTGGTTGAACTGTCTTTCTTAACCTAACGGTTCCGCCGCTCTCACCCAAAATCAAATGACGTACTGTGCAGGCTTCATATTGGGCCTATTTTTTCTCATGGTCGCTGCGCTCAGACCGAGCGAGCTACGGTCAAGCGGGGCACATCGTTGGACTCGGCACAGTCTGGACACTATGGTCATGCCATTGTTTGTGTTGATTTCAGAATGTCCATTTGGTCATGTTTTCTCACTTTTGCAAAGTCACTGTGCATTTGCCATATGGTTAACTGGGCAGTCACCATTACCAATTTGTCATGCCATAAAAATCATGCAGGAATGCCAAATTGACTGGCCCGATGAACTCGGGATGGCTGGGCAGTGATTCTGGTACCTCTCCATTGCTCGTTAGGGTTGATTCCAGAATGTCCATTTGGTGATTTTTTCACTCTTTCAAAGTCACTGTGCATTTGCCATATGGTTAACTGGGCAGTCACCATCACCAATTTGTCATGCTATAAAAATCATGCAGGAATGCCAATTGACTGGCCCGATGACCTCGGGATGGCTGGGCAGATTTTGGTACCTCTCCATCGGCCGCTTGGGTTGATTTCATTATGTCACTTTTGGTGATGGTACCTCACTGTTAAAACATATTGCAAATGTTCCTTACTTTTGCAAAGTCACTGAAAATTTGTGCAGGAATGCCAGTCTGACTGGCCCGATGAACCTTCCGGGATGGCCTTCCGGCAGTGATTCGTACCTCCATCGCCTCATTAGGTTGATTTCAGAATGTCCATTTGGTCATGTTTTCTCACTTTTGCAAAGTCACTGTGCATTTGCCATATGGTTAACTGGGCAGTCACCATTACCAATTTGTCATGCCATAAAAATCATGCAGGAATGCCAAATTGACTGGCCCGATGAACTCGGGATGGCTGGGCAGTGATTCTGGTACCTCTCCATTGCTCGTTAGGGTTGATTCCA
>NW_027001707.1:0-7162 GCF_036934945.1 Oncorhynchus masou masou
CTCAGTTGGTTAAGTGACTGTTTCTCACTCGAGGAGACCCAGGTTCGAAGAGCCGGGTCCTGACAGAAACACAGAGGCAGAAATGGTCCCAGAGGCAGCAGTTCCCAGGACCTTTTTGCCACGCTGTCCCACCACACCAGGAGACTGTCCAACGCCACGAAACCGCCCCTGGTTCAGCAAGAGGCCTTAATGGCTGAACATTCTCATCTTCTGCTCGGAGATGCTGACTTCCATTAAGCAAATGTCTGATCGGCTTGCCCCAGGCAGCAGTTCCGTCCCAGTACCTCAAGTTCACGTACCCATGGCAGTTAACCCCCTGGCTGAACCTCGTCTTCCACCTCCCCAACGGTTCTCAGGTGATCCAAGTGCTTGTAAAGGGTTTCTCACTCAATGTTCTCTCTCCTTTGAGCTGCAACCCTCGTCGTTTCCCACCGACCGGTCTAAGATCGCATATATCATCACCCTGCTGTCGGAAAAAGCCCTGGCCTGGGCTACTGCTGTGTGGGATGCCCCATGGTTCCTGCTGTGCCAGCTACTCTGCCTTTGCTGATTCAAACGAGTGTTTCAAAGGCCCAAGCAGTGGTTCTGACTCAGCCAAACAGCTCTGACTCTCCATCAAGGTTGGCGCAGCGTGACCGGACTATGCCATCCAGTTCCGCACTGTGGCAGCAGCAGTGGCTGGAACAACGGCGCTCACGGTGTGCTTTCTGAAAGGCCTTTCCGACACTATCCAAGATGAACTGGCCACTCGGGAACCACCGGACAATCTCGAGTCCCTGATCAAGTTGGCCTCACGCATTGACCAGCGTCTGAGAGAGAGAACTCAACCGTAGACCTCTAGCCCCTATCAGTCAGCTCCGAGTCCCCACCTTTATCATCGCTGGCTCCCCGGAACCCATGCAGATTGGCCCGCATCTCCCAGGCTGAGAGAGACCGCCGGATGAGAAGCGGCCGCTGTCTATATTGCGGGCAAACCGGGCCATTTCCGTTCCGTGTCCCGGGCTCCAGGGAAACGCTCCTGTCCCATACAGACCGGGGGAACTGTAAACGGGAAACATAACCTCCTCCCATCCGTCCAACTCCCGTCTGCTCATTCCAGTCATCCTCTCCTGGGACAACCACAAGCTTCACCTTCAAGCCTTGGTAGACTCTGGAGCCGCAGGTAACTTCATGGATGGTGTCTGGGCGAAGGAGAATGGCGTTCCCTCTGAACCTCTAGAGTGACCCCATGAGGGTCACTACATTGGATGGAAGCCCTTTGGATCTGGACTTGTGTCTACTCATGTCACTACCTCTTGAGACTTTCAGTTTCACAACACCAGGAATTGATGAACTTTCATTTGATCTCTCCTGTTCCGAGTTCCCTCGTCCTTGGATACCCCTGGCTTCACAGCCATAACCCTCACATCGACTTGTCTGTGGGCACTATCCAAGCAGTGGGGTCCTACGTGCCAAGCTACTTGTATTTTCCAGAATTCCCGAGTTCTACTCCGGAGTCTTTAGAATCCATCGACCTGACCCGAGTTCCCGAGTGTTACCATGACCTCAAACTGGTGTTTAGCAAACAGAGGGCCACCATGCTACCACCCCATAGACCTTACGATTGCCCCATCGACCTGTTTCCGGGCACTTGCCCCCAGGGGTCGGATCTTTTCCCTATCTCCACCCGAACGAGCTGCTATGGATACCTACATCAAGGACGCTCTGGAAGCAGGCCTCATGCGTCCATCCACCTCCCCGGCGGGAGCAGGGTTTTTCTTTGTGGCCAAGAAAGACGGTGGATTACGTCCTTGCATCGACTACCGGGGACTCAATGCCATAACCGTCCGTAACCGTTACCCGCTACCCCTTATGGCCACAGCCTTGAGCTGCTCCAGGAAGCAGTTGTTTTCACTAAGCTTGACCTGCGGAACGCATACCATCTTGTGCGGATCAGACCTGGTGACGAGTGGAAGACCGCTTTCAACACGCCTACTGGTCACTATGAATACTTGGTGATGCCCTTCGGCCTGACCAACGCCCCAGCGGTGTTCCAAGCGCTCATAAACGATGTGCTTAGGGATATGCTTAACATATTTGTGTTCGTTTACTTGGATGACATCCTCATCTTTTCGAGCTCCCTTCAAGAACACACTAAGCATGTCAGACAAGTACTCAAACGCCTCCTGGACAGCCATCTGTACGTTAAGCCGGAAAAATGTGAATTCCATTCATCCCGAGTACAATTCCTGGGATTTGTAGTGGAACCCGGTCGAGTCCAAATGGACCCCAGGAAGGTAGGGGCGGTAGCGGATTGGCCCACCCCCAAATCCGTTAAGGATGTTCAGCGTTTCCTGGGCTTCACAAACTTTTACCGCAAGTTCATCAAGAACTTCAGTTTGAGTGGCAGCTCCTCTCTCAGCTTTAACCAAAGGTGGCAATGCAAGGTTTTTGTGGGGAGAGAGAAGCTGAGACGGCCTTCCAAGGACTCAAGCAGCGCGTCCTCTCTGCTCCCATCCTGATACTACCGACTACGGATGAACCATTTGTGGTGGAGGTAGACGCATCAGAGGTTGGTGTTGGAGCTGTCCTGTCTCAGAGGGGTGAAGACAAGAAGCTTCATCCGTGCGCTTTCTTCTCACACTGGCTTACCCCGACTGAGAGGAACTACGATGTGGGGGATCGTGAACTCCTAGCGGTTAAGATGGCATTGAAGGAATGGAGACACTGGCTCGAGGGGCTTCTCACCCGTTTCAAGTGCTTACGGACCACAAAAATCTGGAGTATATCCAGCAGGCGAAGCGGTTGAGACTCTAGACAAGCTAGATGGTCTCTTTTCTTCAATCGATTCCAGTTTATCCTCACCTATCGGCCCGGGTCGAAGAATCTCAAACCGGATGCCCTGTCCCGAGTCTACGCTCCTGCCATTCGAGATGACACGGACATGCCTGTCCTTCCTGCTGCTAAGATTGTGGCTCCGATCTCGTGGCAAGTTGAGGATACCGTGAGACGTGCTCAAGCTAGCGAACCGGACCCGAAAGGAGGCCCTGCCAATCGGTTGTTTGTCCCCAAGGCAGTGAGGACTCAGGTCCTTCTGTGGGGGCACTCCTCTCGCCTCACCTGTCATCCGGGCGTAGGTCGCACCTTGGAGTTCATCCAGCGTAAGTTCTGGTGGCCTACCATAAGAGAAGACGTTGCCACTTTCGTCAATGCCTGCCCCGTGTGCTGCCAGGGCAAATCTTCTCACCTCCGCCCTCAAGGACTCCTTCACCCTTTACCTGTTCCCCACAGACCCTGGTCCCATATCTCATTGGACTTTATTACTGGACTTCCTCCATCCCATGGCAATACTACTATCCTAGTCATAATCGACAGGTTTTCAAAGGCGGCCAGGTTCGTCCCTCTGACTAAGTTACCTTCTGCCAAGGAAACGGCTGAGTTGGTAATTAATCATGTGTTCCGAGTCTTCGGCATTCCTCAAGATGTGGTTTCTGACAGAGGTCCCCAGTTCGCCTCAAGGTTTTGGAAGGCCTTCTGCCAACTCATGGGGGCTTCTGCCAGTCTATCTTCAGGGTACCATCCGGAGTCCAACGGCCAAACAGAGAGGATGAATCAAGAGCTGGAAACCACCCTCCGATGTATGACTCGTGACAACCCGTCCACATGGTCATCCTTTATTGTTTGGGCCGAATACGCGCACAACACCTTGCGCTCCTCCTCCACTGGTATGTCCCTGTACAGTGTCAGTTTGGCTATGCTCCTCCATTGTTCCCGGACCAGGAGGCAGAAGTCAGAGTGCCTTCAGCCTTGAAGTTCGTCAGACGCTGTCGGCTTATGTGGAGGAAGACCCGTCTTAATCTTATGCGTTCCTCACAGAGGTACCAACAACAAGCCAACAGACGTCGCCGTCCCGGGCCTACCCTGCGCCCCGGCCAGAGAGTCTGGCTCTCCACAAGAGACTTACCTCTACGGGTGGAGTCTCGCAAGCTGTCCCAAAAATACATCGGTCCCTTCAAGGTTGCCAGGAGAGTTAACCCAGTTTCTTATCGCCTACACTTACCCAGATCCCTTAAGATTAATCCCACATTTCACATTTCCTTGTTAAAACCTGTTGTTTTTCTCCCCTTGTCCCGGCAGACAGACCTCCCCCTCCGCCTCGTGTCATTGGAGGCCAGCCGGCTTATACCGTCCATCGGATACTGGACTCCCGCCGGGTGCAGCGGTCCTGGCAGTATCTGGTGGACTGGGAAGGCTACGGTCCTGAGGAGCGCTCCTGGGTTCCTGCCAGAGACATACTGGACCCTGACCTCATTCGTCAGTTCAGGGCCCTCCACCCTGAGAGAGCTGGTAGGAACGTCAGGAGCCGTTCCTAGGGGGGGGATTCTGTCAGGATTTGGCCAGGGTTGTTCCGGTTGTTGGTCACTAGATGCCCCCATTGTGCTTTTTGTCCTTATGTTTTTCCCTTGTTCCCCATTATTATTTGCACCTGTGTCTCGTTTCCCCTGAGTGTATTTAAACCCTTAGTTTCCCTCTGTTCTGTGCTCTGTGTTTGTATGTTAGCACCCTGCCCTAGTGTTCTGTGTACTCTTGTCAATTCCGGGTGACGCTCTTGTGGTATTCTGTTTTTTTGTTTTTGTTTATTTTTTGTTAGTTTCTTTTGAGGCCTTTTTGTGTTTTTCCTACCACCTTTTGGATTTGCCATTTTTTGTATTTAAGGATTTTTTCTTTATTAAATATACCGTCTTAAGTACTGCTGTGTCTGCCTCATCTTCTGGGTTCGGCTGACTATTCGTGGCTCAGTTGGTTAAGTGACTGTTTCTCACTCCGGAGACCCAGGTTCGAAACCGGGTCCTGACATCTTGGGGCTCTTTTAGGTGCTTTTTAGCCAACTGTAATCTGGCCTTTCTATTCTTCAGGCTTATCAGTGGTTTGCATCTTGTAGTGTACCCTCTGTAGTCCTGCAGGTGTAGTCTTCTACGTATGGTAGACTTTGACACACCTGCATCCAGGAGAGTGTTTTTGATCTGTTGGACTGTTGTCAGGGGGGTTTTCTTCACCATGGTGAGTATTCTCCGGTCATCCACTACAGTGGTCTTCCTCAATCTATCGGGTCTTTTGACATAATTGAGTTCACCGGTTGTTTTTTTCTTGTTAATGATGAACCAAACTGTTTACTTGGGCATGCACAGGGTTTTTGTAATGTTCCTGATTGTTTGATTTTCATTTCTGAGCCTTATGACAGCCAGCTTCATTTGCATCGACACTGCTGTCTTCCTCATGTTGCCACACCCCAACAACAACCTCCAAAGGCAATAGCAAAGTCTAGAATCAATAATATTCATCAACAGCTCTCCTGCATTCACTAACGACACAAATGAATACATCTGCCTAACAACACACATCTGTGAAGCCAATTCAATTCAATACTTGTAGTACCGTACAATGGGAGGGACCATGTACAAAAGGTGCTATCATATCTAAATGGTTCATCCAATATGTATGAAAATACCCTCAAATTAAAGCTGACAGTCTGCACTTCACCCTCATTGCCATTGTATCCTTTCAAACTCAAAGTGCTAGAGTACAGAACCAAATAACAAAAAATGTCATTGTCCAATGAATTATGGTGCTCACTATATAAGCTGCACAGGGCTCCCCTGTATAATCAAGCAGATGCTAGATGTTCTGATATCCAAATAATGTTATTAATTTGTCCAATTCTAAAATACAGGGAGGGCACTAAATGCTAACTCAAGAAAACTGGATATTCATCGAGAATGTTATATGGGAAAAGTAACATACAATAAAAAAGGTTTGAATAGTGTTGTTCAGGTCTAGAGACACACAAGTGTAGAGAACTGTACATTTACATTTACATTTAAGTCATTTAGCAGACGCTCTTATCCAGAGCGACTTACAAATTGGTGAATTCAATCTTTCTGACATCCAGTGGAACAGCCACTTTACAATAGTGCATCTAAATCATTAAGGGGGGGTGTGAGAAGGATTACTTATCCTATCCTAGGTATTCCTTTGAAGAGGTGGGGTTTCAGGTGTCCTCGGAAGGTGGTGATTGACTCCGCTGTCCTGGCGTCGTGAGGGAGTTTGTTCCACCATTGGGGGGCCAGAGCAGCTAACAGTTTTGACTGGGCTGAGCGGGAACTGTACTTCTCAATGGTGGAGCAGCAGGCCAGAGGTGGATGAACGCAGTGTCCTTGTTTGGGTGTAGGGCCTGACTAGAGCCTGGAGGTGACGCAAGGTGCCGTTCCCCTCACAGCTCAGCAGCACTAGTGGTCTTGGTAGCGATGCGAGCTTCAACTGGAAGCCAGTGGAGAGAGCGGGAGGAGTGCCGGGGTGACGTGAGAGAACTTGGGGAAGGTTGAACACCAGACGGGCTGCGGCGTTCTGGATGAGTTGTAGGGGCTTAATGGCACAGGCAGGGAGCCCAGCCAACAGCGAGTTGCAGTAATCCAGACGGGAGATGACAAGTGCCTGGATTAGGACCTGCGCCGTCTCCTGTGTGAGGCAGGGTCGTACTTCATGGATGTTGTAGAGCATGAACCTACAGGAACGGGCCACCGCCATGATGTTGGTTTTGAGAACGACAGGGTGTTGTCCAGGATCACGCCAAGGTTCTTAGCGCTCTGGGAGGAGGACACAATGGAGTTGTCAACCGTGATGGCGAGATCATGGAACGGGCAGTCCCTTCCCCGGGAGGAAGAGCAGCCCGTCTGCCGAGGTCTGCTTGAGGTGGTGATCCGTCATCCACACTGATATGTCTGCCAGACATGCAGAGATGCGATTCGCCACCTGGTCATCAGAAGGGAAAGGAGAAGATTAATTGTGTGTCGTCTGCATAGCAATGATAGGAGAGACCATGTGAGGTTATGACAGAGCCAAGTGACTTGGTGTATAGCGAGAATAGGAGAGGGCCTAGAACAGAGCCCTGGGGACACCAGTGGGTGAGAGCGCGTGGCTTAGAGACAGATTCTCGCCACGCCACCTGGTAGGAGCGACCTGTCAGGTAGGAGCGCAATCCAAGCGTGGGCCGCGCCGGAGATGCCCAACTCGGAGAGGGTGGAGGGAGGATCTGATGGTTCACAGTATCGAAGGCAGCCGATAGGTCTAGAAGGATGAGAGCAGGAGAGAGAAGTTAGCTTTAGCAGTGCGGAGCGCCTCCGTG
>NW_027001708.1:0-7161 GCF_036934945.1 Oncorhynchus masou masou
AGGAGAAATGTATCTATATTTCCATGTCTAACAATTGAATTTTCATCGACATTTATAATGAGTATTTCTGTAAAATGATGTGGCTCTCTGCAATATCACCAGATGTTTTTGGAACTAGTGAACATAATGCGCCAATGTATATTGAGATTTGTTTATATAAATATACACTTTATCGAACAAAGCATATATGTATTGTGTAACATGAAGTCCTATGAGTGTCATCTGATGAAGTTCATCAAAGGTTAGTGATTAATTTATCTCTATTTGTGCTTTTTTTGACTCTGGCTGGAAAAATGGCAGAATTTTTCTGAGACTTGGCGATGACCTAACATAATCGTTTGTGGTGCTTTCGCTGTAAAGCCTATTTGAAATTGGACACTTTGGTGGGATTAACAACAAGATTACCTTTAAAATGGTATAAAATACATGTATGTTTGAGGAATTGTACTTATGAGATTTATGTTTTTCTGAATTTGGCGCTCTGCACCTTCACTGGCTGTTGTCATATCAATCCCATCAATCCCATTAACGGGATTGCAGCCCTAAGAAGTTTTAAGGCGCATATACATTTTTCAACAATTTTCCATTCTAATGAGGAATAAGTGAAGGCTTTGATTTCTGGTCAAACAGATAAAAAAGGGTATTAGAAATATATTAAAACATAATATGTTGAAGTAAAGTCCTCTGCCAACTAATATTAACAATTACTGTTTATTGAGTTGGAGAAAAAAATTCTGCAAGTTTAAGAAACCACTTAAATGTAACTAAATTTATCTAACATGTAATCCTCAAAAGTGATGATGTGTCACGAGAAGGCCATAAACAATAACAAGTAATGCTGCATACTCCAAGAAGTGTTAAAATCCATTTCCGGCATTATTTTAAATAAATTGCTGAGGTGTAGTCAAGTACACAGTGCATATGATAAGTATTTCCTGTTCAACAAAACGGTATGATCAAGGCTTGAAATTAATTATATGCTTTCTAAATATAGTATAATAAAATTATAATTAGAGTAACTATAAGGTTTCACGTTACTTATAAAATACATATTTGTATGTTTAGTGGCTTCCTAAACAGGTTAGGAACTCACATTTCATCTCATATTAATATTGTCCGTCTATGACAAATAGAACGTTGTTTTGCTTTACAATCTATTAATTATTTTAGATTACTTTAATACATTTGTCATAAATCGACCTCTGAATGTGCTAGAGCGACAAAACAACTCCCTCCTGTCAGTGGCTGTGATGTAGGGTTCAGCCATGAGTTGATGGACAGTATGAAGAGTATATTAAATGGTAGGAGGGACATGCCAGTGGTGTCAGATTTCACATCCTACGTCACACAGGTGGAAGAGATACACTCATGAGTCCATGAGAGTCAGAGTGACCGCTTATTAAGGCAAGCCATTTCGATATACGCTGTCCACAGATCCATTTATAAGAAGAAATGTCAGTCGGAACCGATACCAGAACCACGCAGGTCCCCCTAAACAGGGGACTCTACATCTAAGAGGTTATAAGAAACATTGCCATGTGCCTTGAAATTCCATTACCAAAAATCCACATATTTTTAAGATATTTTCTAATTTGTCTCTCATGAGGAGGCAGAATAATGAAAGTTCACAGAAGAAACAAGGCAGACCTATCAATTAGTTATGGTGTTTTTACTGATATTGATTTTGTTTATTAAATATTAAGTGAATAAAACTCTAAATTTATGTGTAGTAGAGATCAGGGGCCTGTGATGAAATTCCGTTACCACAATTCTGTTACTGTATTTCAATAGCCAAAATAGATTTTTTTCAAAGTCAATGTGTCATGTCATGGCTAACAACACATTTTTTGGGCAGATATCGATGATTATTAATTTGGAGCAGATATTGGAAAACGTGAACACATAAAAAACTGAGGGAGTTTTACAGAAATTCTGTTAACAAACTTTCCATCTGCACAGCTCTTCCAGTAAATGTGTTTTTGTCAAATATTCTGTGTAAATTGTTAAAAGTAGTCCTTGTGCATAGATGGTTTTGTTCGGCATACATTTTAAGTGAAAAATTGCAGTCTAAGCGCAATTCCATTAACGTGGAATTGCCACCCACACATGTAGGTGCGAACACACACACCTGTAGACATGTATTTAGCTCCTCTAACCTGAAGTCGGTCTTTCAAAGCTGTGGTCAAAGGGTATCAAGTTCAAGCTTTTTATTACTGGAAGTGCTTCTATGCTGTCTTTTCTTTCAATGGAGAGCAAAGTATAAGTCAGACAGGAACAGAATTGATCCTGTTGGATAGGTCAAAAGTGACCTGCACATTTGTCCTGTATCTTGAATGGTTTATACAAAATAAGTAAATGTTTTGATTGCACTTTTTAAAAACTTTGTTGTGATAAGAGCAGCATAGTCAATGATGATTTGAAGAGAATAACCGGATGGTCCTACTTAAATTCAATTTCTTAGATACAGTTGAGTAGCTGTTCTAAGTACTGTAAGAGGCTACTTCGTCGTCTTCAACTCATGTTGATTTTCAAGGTCCTGACCAATGTAGACCTAGCTGCATCTTGTGGTCCTTCTAGTCTGATATGTTCATTCTTTACTCAGTCTTTTATACACTTGGGTAAAAATTGGGTTTTTCGTCATACTGACAAGCTCTCTGAACTCCCTCAGGCGTGGCTACTTAGGGGCACTGCATCATCAAAAACTATGATCTCATTAGAAAACTAAAATCACATTCCTATCTTAACAAAAATATTATCTTCAACCTTGATATTTCCAACACAGCGTAAAGGATGTAAACCTGATATACACAGTGTGAAAGCTCTTCAATTTACAATATCTTCGTTAAATCACTTTTATAAAAAATGTAATGACATCACAAAATAGACATTCATTTCCCATATTCCATCTCTCATCATTCCACACATTTGGATGTTGAAATATATTGTCCCAGTGTTCACTGTTGGGTGTCAGGGTTTTTGGGCAGCAAAACCTTCTGTAACAAAGAGATTCCATTCACAAGTACTAGAGACCAAAAGGAGTTGTCTGCTGCCAACAATTTACGATTGACGTAAGGTGTCATAAAAAACCACACCAAACCCTCCTCCGTTCTGCGGGTGAAAGGGCTCTGTAGATGCTGATCCATTGCAACCTGATCTTTGGATCTCTCACAGGTGTCAAGACACTGCATGTTTAAAGACAAAGTTTATGGGGGTGTAGTGAGATACCCAATAAGCTGGATAATTATCTTCTCATCACTCATCTTGAGAAAACATGTACTAAAGACTTGGAAAACAATCAATTCGCCATCAGAAAAATTTAATTATTTATTATTTAAATATTTACAGTAGCATTGGCGACTGAGGAAAACAATTTGGCAAACAATAATGTAGACACTAGGGACGTGATGTGAGCATACGGATCTGGGCAGATGAGATATAGTTGTTGTTTGTGTGCGACTGTAAGTTGTTGTTCGTATGTACTGTATAAGTTTGTATATGGAGTGAAAAAGATCCATTAAAACCATTTTAAAAAATCATAATAATCATTTTAGAACACAACTTGTTTTTTTTATACTATCCCATTTCTACCTTAGCTTTATGTATGTACTTAGTATTAATTGGACATCAAATGCTAGCTGAAGCATTGTAACAGACCTAACAGCTTGCCTGCTTCTAGCATCCCAACATAAGACAGTACCGAGTTGTGTTGCACATAAGCAATGACTCATATCTCCATCTAAAGATTAACATAATTGATGACTGTGTGATACTTAACCTTTTTGTATCAGACTGGAGTCATCCAATGCTCGGGGAACATGTCAAACAATAAATCATATAGAGTAATAAACAGTTTAGTGAATACTTGCAGACATGTGGTTACTGTATACCACACAGTGCAGTGTTTGAATAAAATAAGTCTGTGTGGTATCCTTGACTTGCATTTCAGTTTGTTGAGGTTAATTATTCAGTACTTCCCAGCAATAATCCAACTTGTAGGTAGGCGGACCTGTACAGTGCATTCGGAAAGTATTCCCTTTTTCCACCTTTTGTTATGTTACAGCCTTATTCTAAAATGGATTAAGTAAAAAAATTGTCCCAGTCTACACACAATACACCATAATGCCAAAGTAAAAACAGTTTTTTTTGCAAATGTATTAAAAATAAAAAACAGAAACACCTTCTTTACATAAGTATTCAGAACCTTTGCTATGAGACTCGAAATTGAGTTTCAATTGATCATCCTTGAGCTGTTTCTACAACTTCATTGAAGTCCACCTGTGGTAAACTCTATTGATTGGACTCATTTTGAAAGACACACACCTGTCTATAGAAGGTCACACAGTTGACAGTGCATGTCAGAGCAAAAACCAAGCTATGAAGTCAAAGGAACTGTCCGTAGAGTTCCGAGACAGGATTGTGCCGAGGCACAGTTCTGGGGAAGTGTACCAAAAAATGTATGCAGCATTGAAGGTCCCCAAGAACACAGTGGCCTCCATCATTCCAAAACGGAAGAAATTTGGAACCACATAACAAAGGGGAATCCCTATTGCCTATTGAAAACCACAACCAGGAGAAAAACATCTTGGTTTCATGATATCAATTTGCATTTATTCTATTCAACCTCTTACTTTCCAACAGAACGTAAACCGTTTCCAATGTAAATCCTGCACATATACGATGACAGGGAAATGAAGTGTCCTTTAAATCATGAGTGCGTTAACCTAGAGCTGGCTCCGCCAGACATGCAGCGCATTCTACCACTAGCCACTACGTAATCCCATAATGCTCTGCTGTTGTCTGCGCGCCAATCATCAGACAGGACCCAGAAACGCTCTCTCCTTCTGTGACAGTAGTCATAGCAACATAGACGCTCACAACTGTCAGCGCAGCCAACTCCTTTCCCAAAATGGCGAAAAGAAAGGCAGAGTACAGAGCTTTCTGGACAAGTGAGGCAGAATATCTGTTTACATGTAAAAGATAAACCTGTTTGTCTTGTTTGTGGAGTCAACTGTGGTCTGGAAGTAAGGAGTACAACATTAGACGACACTTTATGAAACGAAACACCATGACAAATACAAGGACCTGGACATGACTCAAAGGAGCCAGAAAGTAGAGGAGATGAAAGAAGCTTGGTTTCACAACAGAATATGTTTCAAAAAGCCACATCACAAAGCGAGGCTGCTGTAAAGGCTAGTTATATAGTGGCAGCAGAGATCGTAAAATCCAGCCCGGCCCTTTAATGAGGAGAGTTCATGAAAAAGTGCATGATGAAGGTTTGTGACCTCGTATGCCCAGAGAAAAAACAAGCATTTTCAAACGTGAGCCTGAGCAGGAACACAGTAGCTGATCGCACATGTGATCTTGCCACCAATCTGTATGACCAGCTGATGGAAAAGGGAAAGATTTTGCATGCGTTCTCCTCGCTGTGGATGAGAGCTGCGACGCATCTGATACTGCTCAGCTGTCAGTCTTCATCCGTGGAGGGATCAAATCTGTGTGTTACGGAGGAGCTATTAGGATTCCAAATCAATGCATGGCACAACCACAGGTTGGTGAAAGCGTCTGAGGAGGTTTCCAAATGTGTAACTGAAATAAAGCTGCCGTGGGATAAAACTCGCTGGATTAACGACAGGTGGCGGTGAGGCGCCAGCGATGTGCGGTAAAAAGAGTGGACTGGTGGGCATGGTCTCGGGAGAAGATGCAGGAAGAGAACTGTGCAGGTGAGCTAACTGTTTACCACTGCATCATACATCAGGAAGCACTGTGTGCCAAAGCCTTAAAAGATGGAACATGTTATGACCACAGTAACACAGGTAGTTAACTTTATAAGAGCCAAAGGTCTAAATCACCGCCAGTTTAAATCTTTTCTGGAGGAGTGTGGTTCGGAATACGCAGACGTGCCGTATCACACAGAGGTGAGATGGCTAAGCAGAGGAAAAGTACTGAACAGATGTTTCGAGCTGCGTGAGGAAATATGTCAATTCCTGGAAACCAAAGGGAAGGATACAGCAGAGCTAAACTGTGCCTGTGGGAGAATCAGATGCTGCAAGGAAACCCTTGCCATTTTCCCCTGCTGCCAATCCATAAAAGCGCAGATCTCTACATCGTGTTCCCATGCGCACAGTTTGCTGAAAAACTCAGTGTTCTCGCCAAGCTGAGCTTAGCTCATGATTTGCCGACTTCGATGCCCAGAAATGCAAGTTTGAACTGCTTAGTAATCCCTTCGCAGTTGATGTGGAAAATGCACCAACCAACATCCAAATGGAGCTGATTGAACTCCAGTGCAACGACACGCTGAAGTCAAAGTATGATGCTGTGGGCGCCGCACAGTTTCCACGGTTCATCCCTGACACAATGCCTCAGCTCCGCACCCAAGCTGCTCAGATGCTCTCCATGTTAAATCAGAAGGCTGCAAATAGAAAAGAGGCATACAATTTTTATTTAAATTTTATTTATTTAATAAATGAATGCCATTTTCGATGTGTTTTTTTCTCATTTGAAATTCGATCTTGCATGTCTCCACCATTAAATTATATATTGTAGCAGGTCTTCACCCCTGATCGAGGGTGGGGGTGTTTTGACACAAAATGTATTTCTATCTTCCCTGCACTAACTGCATTCTCCCAGATGATTGTTGGGAGATGACAGAGGCGGAGTCAGTCCAGCCTCCAGTCATGAGGAGCATATGCTCATGAGATAGACTTGTTCCTAATGAACATTTAGTAGAGAGAGGCCAGTGCAGCTATCGCAACTACAGGGAACATGTGCTTGGTCTGAAATTATTATGGGAGAGGGAATTCTCAGCAGAATTTCTCTCACTTAGCTATGCAGAATGAACCCACATATATTATTGTTTCTTATACTGAAATTTGTTGTTTTACAGGGTCAGTTGTAGCAGCTAAGTGCCTTCTTTAGGGCAGCATCCACAGATTCTTCACCGTATGTCGGCTCACGGGTGTTCAGGCCAGCAGCCTTTCGGTTACTGGCCGGGACGCACATAACCGCCCTTCAGCGGGGTGCCACCTGTACCGGTCCCACGCACCAGGCCTCCACAGTCCAGTTGCGTCCTGTGCTCCCCGCACTCGCCCTGAGATGTGTGTCTTCAGCCCGGTACCACCAGCGTTTGGCTCACGCGTCAGACCTCCATTCGCCTCCACAGTC
>NW_027001709.1:0-7161 GCF_036934945.1 Oncorhynchus masou masou
CATAGCGGTCAGGCTGGTTCCACCAGGCTAGATTATACCCTGGACATTAAATGGTAAACAGCAGTCAGGCTGGTTCCACCAGGCTGGGTTATGCCCTGGACATTATGGTGATCCGACTGGTTCCGCAGGCTAGATTATACCCTGGACATTATATGGTGATCAGGCTGGTTACAGGCTAGATTATACACTGGACATTATGTGGTGAACATAGCGGTCAGGCTGGTTCCACCGGAGGCTAGGTTATACCCTGGACATTATATGGTGGTCAGGCTGGTTCCACCAGGCTAGATTATACACTGGACATTATGGGGATCGGGCTGGTTCCATGAGCCTAAGGGTCTGCTGGACATTATATGGTGATCAGGCTGGTTCCGCAGGCTAGATTATACACTGGACATTATGGATCAGGCTGGTTCCGCCAGGCTGGGTTATACCTTGGACATTATATGGTGAGCGGTCAGGCTGGTTCCACAGGCTAGATTATACCCTGGACATTATATGGTGGCGGTCAGGCTGGTTCCACCAGGCTAGGTTATGCCCTGGACATTATATGGTGATCAGGCTGGTTCCGCCAGGCTAGGCTATACCCTGGACATTATGGTGAACCATGGCGGTCACAGGCTGGTTCCACCAGGCCAGGTTATGCCCTGGACATTATATGGTGATCAGGCTGGTTACACCCTGGACCACCAGGCTAGGTTATGCCCTGGACATTATATGGTGATCAGGCTGGTTCCGCCAGGCCTAGGTTATACCCCTGGACATTATATGAGTGAACATAGCGGTCAGGCTGGTTCCAACAGGCTAGGTTATGCCCTGGACATTATATGGTGATCAGGCTGGTTCCACCAGGCTAGGTTATACCCTGGACATTATATGGTGATCCAGGCTGATTTCCGCCAGGCTAGGTTATGCCCTGGACATTATATGGTGATCAGGCTGGTTCCGCCAGGCTAGGTTATACCCTGGACATTATATGTGTGGTCCAGGCTGGTTCCACCAGGCTAGGTTATACCCTGGACATTATATGGTGGTCAGGCTGGTTCCGCAGGCTAGGTTATACCTTGGACATTATATGGTGAACATAGCGGTCCAGGCTGGTTCCCACCAGGCTAGATTATACCCTGGACATTATATGGTGAACATAGCAGTCAGGCTGGTTCCACCAGGCTAGATAATACCCTGGACATTATATGGTGAACATAAGCGGTCATGCTGGTTCACCAGGATAGATTATACACTGGACATTATATGGTGAACATAGCGGTCAGGCTGGTTCCACCAGGCTAGATTATACCCTGGACATTATGATGGTCCAGGCTGGTTCCACCAGGCTGGGTCACCCTGGACATTATATGGTGAATTAGGCTGGTTTCCACCAGGCTAGATTATACCCTGGACACTATATGGTGGTCAGGCTGGTTCCACCAGGCTAGGTTATACCCTGGACATTATATGGTAAACATAGCAGTCAGGCTGGTTCCACCAGGATAGATTATACCCTGGACATTATATGGTGGTCAGGCTGGTTCCACCAGGCTAGGTTATACCCTGGACATTATATGGTTGTCAGGCTGGTTCCACCAGGATAGATTATACCCTGGACATTATATGGTGGTCAGGCTGGTTCCACCAGGCTAGGTTATACCCTGGACATTATATGGTAAACATAGCGGTCAGGCTGGTTCCACCAGGATAGGTTATACCCTGGACATTATATGGTGAACATAGTGGTCAGGCTGGTTCCACCAGGATAGGTTATACCCTGGACATTATATGGTGATCAGGCTGGTTCCACCAGGATAGGTTATGCCCTGTACATTATATGGCGGTCAGGCTGGTTCCACCAGGCTAGATTATACCCTGGACATTATATAGTGAACATAGCGGTCAGTGCTGGTTCCACCAGGATAGGTTATACCCTGGACATTATATGGTGATCAGGCTGGTTCCACCAGGATAGGTTATACCCTGGACATTATATGGTGATCTAGGATTGTTCCACCAGGACTAGTTTATGCCCTGGACATTATATGGCGGTCAGGCTGGTTCCAGCAGGCTAGATTATACCTGGACATTATATGGTGACTGTCAGGCTGGTTCCACCAGGCTAGGTTATACCCTGGACATTATATGGTGAACATAGCGGTCAGGCTGGTTCCACCAGGCTAGATTATACCCTGGACATTATATGGTGGTCAGGCTGGTTCCACCAGGCTAGGTTATACCCTGGACATTATATGGTGAACATAGCGGTCAGGCTGGTTCCACCAGGCTAGGTTATACCCTGGACATTATATGGTGAACATAGCGGTCAGGCTGGTTCCACCAGGCTAGGTTATACCCTGGACATTATATGGTGATCAGGCTGGTTCCACCAGGATAGGTTATGCCCTGTACATTATATGGCGGTCAGGCTGGTTCCACCAGGCTAGATTATACCCTGGACATTATATAGTGAACATAGCGGTCAGGCTGGTTCCACCAGGATAGGTTATACCCTGGACATTATATGGTGATCAGGCTGGTTCCACCAGGCTAGATTATACACTGGACATTATATGGGGATCAGGCTGGTTCCGCCAGGCTAGGTTATACCCTGGACATTATATGGTGAACATAGCGGTCAGGCTGGTTCCACCAGGCTAGATTATACTCTGGACATTATATGGTGAACATAGCGGTCAGGCTGGTTCCACCAGGCTAGATTATACCCTGGACATTATATGGTGAACATAGCGGTCAGGCTGGTTCCACCAGGCTAGATTATACCCTGGACATTATATGGTGGTCAGGCTGGTTCCACCAGGCTAGGTTATACCCTGGACATTATATGGTAAACATAGCGGTCAGGCTGGTTCCACCAGGATAGGTTATACCCTGGACATTATATGGTGAACATAGCGGTCAGGCTGGTTCCACCAGGATAGGTTATACCCTGGACATTATATGGTGATCAGGCTGGTTCCACCAGGATAGGTTATGCCCTGTACATTATATGGCGGTCAGGCTGGTTCCACCAGGCTAGATTATACCCTGGACATTATATAGTGAACATAGCGGTCAGGCTGGTTCCACCAGGATAGGTTATACCCTGGACATTATATGGTGATCAGGCTGGTTCCACCAGGCTAGATTATACACTGGACATTATATGGGGATCAGGCTGGTTCCGCCAGGCTAGGTTATACCTTGGACATTATATGGTGAACATAGCGGTCAGGCTGGTTCCACCAGGCTAGATTATACTCTGGACATTATATGGTGAACATAGCGGTCAGGCTGGTTCCACCAGGCTAGATTATACCCTGGACATTATATGGTGAACATAGCGGTCAGGCTGGTTCCACCAGGCTAGGTTATGCCCTGGACATTATATGGTGATCAGGCTGGTTCCACCAGGCTAGGTTATACCTTGGACATTATATGGTGAACATAGCGGTCAGGCTGGTTCCACCAGGCTAGGTTATGCCCTGGACATTATATGGTGATCAGGCTGGTTCCGCCAGGCTAGGCTATACCCTGGACATTATATGGTGAACATAGCGGTCAGGCTGGTTCCACCAGGCTAGGTTATGCCCTGGACATTATATGGTGATCAGGCTGGTTCCACCAGGCTAGGTTATGCCCTGGACATTATATGGTGATCAGGCTGGTTCCGCCAGGCTAGGTTATACCCTGGACATTATATGGTGAACATAGCGGTCAGGCTGGTTCCACCAGGCTAGGTTATGCCCTGGACATTATATGGTGATCAGGCTGGTTCCACCAGGCTAGGTTATACCCTGGACATTATATGGTGATCAGGCTGGTTCCGCCAGGCTAGGTTATGCCCTGGACATTATATGGTGATCAGGCTGGTTCCGCCAGGCTAGGTTATACCCTGGACATTATATGGTGGTCAGGCTGGTTCCACCAGGCTAGGTTATACCCTGGACATTATATGGTGGTCAGGCTGGTTCCACCAGGCTAGGTTATACCTTGGACATTATATGGTGAACATAGCGGTCAGGCTGGTTCCACCAGGCTAGATTATACCCTGGACATTATATGGTGAACATAGCAGTCAGGCTGGTTCCACCAGGCTAGATTATACCCTGGACATTATATGGTGAACATAGCGGTCAGGCTGGTTCCACCAGGCTAGATAATACCCTGGACATTATATGGTGAACATAGCGGTCATGCTGGTTCCACCAAGATAGATTATACACTGGACATTATATGGTGAACATAGCGGTCAGGCTGGTTCCACCAGGCTAGATTATACCCTGGACATTATATGATGGTCAGGCTGGTTCCACCAGGCTAGATTATACCCTGGACATTATATGGTTGTCAGGCTGGTTCCACCAGGCTAGATTATACCCTGGACATTATATGGTGGTCAGGCTGGTTCCACCAGGCTAGGTTATACCCTGGACATTATATGGTAAACATAGCGGTCAGGCTGGTTCCACCAGGATAGATTATACCCTGGACATTATATGGTGAACATAGCGGTCAGGCTGGTTCCACCAGGCTAGGTTATACCCTGGACATTATATGGTGATCAGGCTGGTTCCACCAGGATAGGTTATGACCCTGTACATTATATGGCGGTCAGGCTGGTTCCACCAGGCTAGATTATACCCTGGACATTATATAGTGAACATAGCTGGTCAGGCTGGTTCCACCAGGATAGGTTATACCCTGGACATTATATGGTGATCAGGCTGGTTCCACCAGGATAGGTTATGCCCTGGACATTATATGGTGATCAGGCTGGTTCCACCAGGATAGGTTATGCCCTGGACATTATATGGCCGGTCAGGCTGGTTCCAACAGGCTAGATTATACCCTGGACATTATATGGTGAACATAGCGGTCAGGCTGGTTCCACCAGGCTAGGTTATACCCTGGACATTATATGGTGAACATAGCGGTCAGGCTGGTTCCACCAGGCTAGATTATACCCTGGACATTATATGGTGATCAGGCTGGTTCCACCAGGCTAGGTTATACCCTGGACATTATATGGTGAACATAGCGGTCAGGCTGGTTCCACCAGGCTAGGTTATACCCTGGACATTATATGGTGAACATAGCGGTCAGGCTGGTTCCACCAGGCTAGGTTATACCCTGGACATTATATGGTGATCAGGCTGGTTCCACCAGGATAGGTTATGCCCTGTACATTATATGGCGATCAGGCTGGTTCCACCAGGCTAGATTATACCCTGGACATTATATAGTGAACATAGCGGTCAGGCTGGTTCCACCAGGCTGGGTTATACCCTGGACATTATATGGTGATCAGGCTGGTTCCACCAGGCTAGATTATACACTGGACATTATATGGGGATCAGGCTGGTTCCGCCAGGCTAGGTTATACCTTGGACATTATATGGTGAACATAGCGGTCAGGCTGGTTCCACCAGGCTAGATTATACTCTGGACATTATATGGTGAACATAGCGGTCAGGCTGGTTCCACCAGGCTAGATTATACCCTGGACATTATATGGTGAACATAGCGGTCAGGCTGGTTCCACCAGGCTAGGTTATGCCCTGGACATTATATGGTGATCAGGCTGGTTCCACCAGGCTAGGTTATACCCTGGACATTATATGGTGAACATAGCGGTCAGGCTGGTTCCACCAGGCTAGGTTATGCCCTGGACATTATATGGTGATCAGGCTGGTTCCGCCAGGCTAGGTTATACCCTGGACATTATATGGTGAACATAGCGGTCAGGCTGGTTCCACCAGGCTAGGTTATGCCCTGGACATTATATGGTGATCAGGCTGGTTCCACCAGGCTAGGTTATGCCCTGGACATTATATGGTGATCAGGCTGGTTCCGCCAGGCTAGGTTATACCCTGGACATTATATGGTGAACATAGCGGTCAGGCTGGTTCCACCAGGCTAGGTTATGCCCTGGACATTATATGGTGATCAGGCTGGTTCCACCAGGCTAGGTTATACCCTGGACATTATATGGTGATCAGGCTGGTTCCGCCAGGCTAGGTTATGCCCTGGACATTATATGGTGATCAGGCTGGTTCCGCCAGGCTAGGTTATACCCTGGACATTATATGGTGGTCAGGCTGGTTCCACCAGGCTAGGTTATACCCTGGACATTATATGGTGGTCAGGCTGGTTCCACCAGGCTAGGTTATACCCTGGACATTATATGGTGAACATAGCGATCAGGCTGGTTCCACCAGGCTAGATTATACCCTGGACATTATATGGTGAACATAGGTCAGGCTGGTTCCACCAGGCTAGATTATACCCTGGACATTATATGGTGAACACAGCGGTCAGGCTGGTTCCACCAGGCTAGATTATACCCTGGACATTATATGGTGAACATAGCGGTCATGCTGGTTCCACCAGGATAGATTATACACTGACATTATATGGTGAACATAGCGGCCACAGCTCGGTCTCCACCAGGCTAGATTATACCCTGACATTATATGATGGTCAGGTTGGTTCCACCAGGTACAGATTATACCCTGACATTATATGGTGGTCAGGCTGGTTCCTAGCAGGCCAGATTATACCTGGACACTATATGGTGGTCAGGCTGGTTCCACCAGGCTAGGTTATACCCTGGACATTATATGGTAAACATAGCAGTCAGGGCTGGTTCCACCAGGATAGATTATACCCTGGACATTATATGGTGGTCAGGCTGGTTCCACCAGGCTAGATTATACCCTGGACATTATATGGTTGTTGGTTCCACCAGGATAGATTATGTTCCTGGACATTATATGGACATTATATGGTGAACATAGCTGGTCAGGCTGGTTCCACCAGGATAGGTTATACCTGGACATTATATGGTGAACATCGCGGTCAGGCTGGTTCCACCGGGATAGGTTATACCCTCGGACATTATATGGTGATCAGGCTGGTTTCCGCCAGGATAGGTTATGCCCTGTACATTATATGGCCGGTCAGGCTGGTTCCTGCCAGGCTAGGTTATACCCTGGACATTATATAGTGAACATAGCGGTCAGTCTGGTTCCACCAGGATAGGTTATACCCTGGACATTATATGGTGATCAGGCTGGTTCCACCAGGATAGGTTATACCCTGGACATTATATGGTGATCAGGCTGGTTCCACCAGGATAGGTTATGCCCTGTACATTATATGGTGATCAGG
>NW_027001710.1:0-7161 GCF_036934945.1 Oncorhynchus masou masou
TCAGGATTTGGCCAGGGTTGTTCCGGGTTTTGGTCAGTAGATGTCCCCATTGTGCTTTTTGTCCCTATGTTTTCCTTGATCCCCATTATTATTTGCACCTGTGTCTCGCTTCCCTGATTGTATTTAAACCCTTTGTTTCCCTCAGTTCTGTGCTCTGTGTTTGTATGTTGGCACCCTGCCTAGTGTTCTGTGTGCTCTTGTCGATTCGGGTGAAGTTCTTGTGGTATTCTGTTTTGTTTTTTTTTATTTTTGGTGAGTTTCTTTTGAGGTCTTTTTGTGTTTTTCCTTCCACCTTTTGGATTTGCCATTTTTTGTATTTTAGGATTTTTCTTTATTAAATTACACCGTCTTAAGTACTGCTGTGTCTGCCTCATCTTCTGGGTTCTGCTGTCTATTCGTGGCTCAGTTGGTTAAGTGACTGTTTCTCACTCCGGAGACCCAGGTTCGAAAACCGGGTCCTGACAGAAACACAGAGCCAAAATGAACCCAGAGGCAGCCAGTTCCCAGGACCTTTTGCCACGCTGTCCCACCACCAGGAGACTGTCCAACGCCACGAAGCCGTTCTGGTTCAGCAAGAGGCCTTAATGGCTAGACATTCTCATCTTCTGTCGGAGATGCTGACTTCCATTAAGCAAATATCTGCTCGACTTACCCCGGCAACAGTTTCCGTCCCAGTACCTCAGGTTCACGTACCCATGGCAGTTAACCCCCTGGCTGAACCTCGTCTTCCACCTCCCCAACGGTTCTCAGGTGATCCAAGTGCTTGTAAAGGCTTTCTCACTCAATGTTCTCTCTCCTTTGAGCTGCAACCTCGTCGTTTCCCACCGACCGGTCTAAGATCGCATATATCATTACCCTGCTGTCGGAAAAAGCCCTGGCCTGGGCTACTGCTGTGTGGGATGCCCATAGTTCCTGCTGTGCCAGCTACTCTGCCTTTGCTGAGGAATTCAAACGAGTGTTTCAAGGCCCAAGCAGTGGTTCTGACTCAGCCAAACAGCTCCTGACTCTCCATCAAGGTTGGCGCAGCGTGACGGACTATGCCATCCAGTTCCGCACGGTGGCAGCAGCGAGTGGCTGGAACAACGAGGCGCTCACGGTGTGCTTTCTGAAGGGCCTTTCCGACACTATCCAAGATGAACTGGCCACTTTCCGGGAACCACCGGACAATCTCGAGTCCCTGATCAAGTTGGCCTCACGCATTGACCAGCGTCTGAGAGAGAGAGAACTCAACCGTAGACCTCTAGCCCCTATCAGTCCCAGCTCCGAGTCCCCACCTTTATCATCGCTGGCTCCACCGGAACCCATGCAGATTGGACGCATCTCCCAGGCTGAGAGAGACCGCCGGATGAGGGAGCGACGCTGTCTATATTGCGGCAAACCGGGCCATTTCCGTTCCACGTGTCCCGGGCTCCAGGGAAACGCCTCTGTCCCGTACAGACCGGGGGAACTGTAACGGGAAACATAACTCCTCCCATCCGTCCAACTCCCGTCTGCTCATTCCAGTCACCCTCTCCTGGGACAACCACAAGCTTCACCTTCAAGCCTTGGTAGACTCTGGAGCCGCAGGTAACTTCATGGATGGTGTCTGGGCGAAGGAGAAAGGCGTTCCCTCTGAACCTCTGGGTGAACCCATGAGGGTTACTACATTGGATGGAAGCCCTTTGGGATCTGGACTTGTCACTCATGTCACTACCTCCTTGAGACTTTCAGTTTCACAACACCAGGAATTGATGAACTTTCATTTGATCTCCTGTTCCGAGTTCCCTCTCGTCCTTGGATACCCCTGGCTTCACAGCCATAACCCTCACATCGACTGGTCTGTGGGCACTATCAAGCAGTGGGGTCCTACGTGCCAAGCTACTTGTATTTTCCAGAATTCCCCGAGTTCTACTCCCGAGTCTTTAGAATCCATCGACCTGACCCGAGTTCCCGAGTGTTACCATGACCTCAAACTGGTGTTTAGCAAACAGAGGGCCACCATGCTACCACCCCATAGATCTTACGATTGCCCCATCGACCTGTTTCCGGGCACTTGCCCCCCAGGGGTCGGATCTTTTCCCTATCTCCACCCGAACGAGCTGCTATGGATACCTTCATCAAGGACTCTCTGGAAGCAGGCCTCATGCGTCCATCTACCTCCCGGCGGGAGCAGGGTTTTTTTCTTTGTGGCCAAGAAAGATGGTGGATTACGTCCTTGCATCGACTACCGGGGACTCAATGACATAACCGTCCGTAACCGTTACCCGCTACCCCTTATGGCCACAGCCTTCGAGCTGCTCCAGGAAGCAGTTGTTTTCACTAAGCTTGACCTGCGGAACGCATACCATCTTGTGCGGATCAGACCTGGTGACGAGTGGAAGACCGCTTTCAACACGCCTACTGGTCACTATGAATACTTGGTGATGCCCTTCGGCCTGACCAACGCCCCAGCGGTGTTCCAAGCGCTCATAAACGATGTGCTTAGGGATATGCTTAACATATTTGTGTTCGTTTACTTGGATGACATCCTCATCTTTTCGAGCTCCCTTCAAGAACACACTAAGCATGTCAGACAAGTACTCAAACGCCTCCTGGACAGCCATCTGTACGTTAAGCCGGAAAAATGTGAATTCCATTCATCCCGAGTACAATTCCTGGGATTTGTAGTGGAACCCGGTCGAGTCCAAATGGACCCTAGGAAGGTAGGGGCGGTAGCGGATTGGCCCACCCCAAATCCGTTAAGGATGTTCAGCGATTTCCTGGGCTTCACAAACTTTTACCGCAAGTTCATCAAGAACTTCAGTTTGGTGGCAGCTCCTCTCTCAGCTTTAACCAAAGGTGGCAATGCAAGGTTTTGTGGGGAAGAGAAGCTGAGACGGCCTTCCAAGGACTCAAGCAGCGCGTCCTCTCTGCTCCCATCCTGATACTACCGACCACGGATGAACCATTTGTGGTGGAGGTAGACGCATCAGAGGTTGGTGTTGGAGCTGTCCTGTTTCAGAGGGGTGAAGACAAGAAGCTTCATCCGTGCGCTTTCTTCTCACACCGGCTTACCCCGACTGAGAGAAACTACGATGTGGGGATCGTGAACTCCTAGCGGTTAAGATGGCATTGAAGGAATGGAGACACTGGCTCGAGGGCTTCTCACCCGTTTCAGTGCTTACGGACCACAAAAATCTGGAGTATATCCAGCAGGCGAGCGATTGAACTCTAGACAAGCTAGATGGTCTCTTTTCTTCAATCGATTCCAGTTTATCCTCACCTATCGGCCCGGGTCGAAGAATCTCAAACCGGATGCCCTGTCCCGAGTCTACGCTCCTGCCATTCGAGATGACACGGACATGCCTGTCCTTCCTGCTGCCAAGATTGTGGCTCCGATCTCGTGGCAAGTTGAGGATACCGTGAGACGTGCTCAAGCTAGCGAACCGGACCTAAAGGAGGCCCTGCCAATCGGTTGTTTGTCCCCAAGGCAGTGAGGACTCAGGTCCTTCTGTGGGGGCACTCCTCTCGCCTCACCTGTCATCCGGGCGTAGGTCGCACCTTGGAGTTCATCCAGCGTAAGTTCTGGTGGCCTACCATAAGAGAAGACGTTGCCACTTTCGTCAATGCCTGCCCCGTGTGCTGCCAGGGTAAATCTTCTCACCTCCGCTCTCAAGGACTCCTTCATCCTTTACCTGTTCCCCACAGACCCTGGTCCCATATCTCATTGGACTTTATTACTGGACTTCCTCCATCCCATGGCAATACTACTATCCTAGTCATAATCGACAGGTTTTCAAAGGCGGCCAGGTTCGTCCCTCTGACTAAGTTACCTTCTGCCAAGGAAACGGCTGAGTTGGTAATTAATCATGTGTTCCGAGTCTTGACATTCCTCAAGATGTGGTTTCTGACAGAGGTCCCCAGTTCGCCTCAAGGTTTTGGAAGGCCTTCTGCCAACTCATGGGGGCTTCTGCCAGTCTATCTTCAGGGTACCATCCGGAGTCCAACGGCCAAACAGAGAGGATGAATCAAGAGCTGGAAACCACCCTCCGATGTATGACCGTGACAACCCGTCCACATGGTCATCCTTTATTGTTTGGGCCGATACGCGCACAACACCTTGCGCTCCTCCTCCACTGGTATGTCCCCGCACGAGTGTCAGTTTGGCTATGCTCCTCCATTGTTTCCGGACCAGGAGGCAGAAGTCAGAGTGCCTTCAGCCTTGAGGTTCGTCAGACGCTGTCGGCTTATGTGGAGGAAGACCCGTCTTAATCTGATGCGTTCTCACAGAGGTATCAACAACAAGCCAACAGACGTCGCCGTCCCGGGCCTACCCTGCGCCCCGGCCAGAGAGTCTGGCTTTCCACAAGAGACTTAACTCTACGGGTGGAGTCTCGCAAGCTGTCCCAAAAATACATCGGTCCCTTCAAGGTTGCCAGGAGAGTTAACCCAGTTTCTTATCGCCTACACTTACCCAGATCCTTAAGATTAATCCCACATTTCATGTGTCATTGTTAAAACCTGTTGTTTTTTTTCTCCCCTTGTCCCGGCAGACAGACCTCCCCTCCGCCTCGTGTCATTGGAGGCCAGCAAGAGTATGCAGGGTCCACCGGATACTGGATTCCCGCCGGGTGCAGCGGTCCTGGCAGTATCTGGTGGACTGGGAAGGCTACGGTCTGAGGAGCGCTCCTGGGTTCCCTGCCAAAGACATCCTGGACCCTGACCTCATTCGTCAGTTCAGGGTCCTCCACCCTGAGAGAGCTGGTAGGAACGTCAGGAGCCGTTCCTAGGGGGGATTCTGTCAGGATTTGGCCAGGGTTGTTCCGGGTTTTTGGTCAGATGTCCCCATTGTGCTTTTTGTCCCTATGTTTTCCCTTGATCCCCATTATTATTTGCACCTGTGTCTCGTTTCCCCTGATTGTATTTAAACCCTTTGTTTCCCTCAGTTCTGTGCTCTGTGTTTGTATGTTAGCACCCTGCCCTAGTGTTCTGTGTGCTCTTGTCGATTCCGGGTGAAGTTCTTGTGGTATTCTGTTTTTTGTTTTTGTTTTTTTTTTGGTGAGTTTCTTTTGAGGTCTTTTTGTGTTTTTTCCTTCCACCTTTTGGATTTGCCATTTTTTGTATTTTAGGATTTTTCTTTATTAAATTACGCCGTCTTAAGTACTGCTGTGTCTGCCTCATCTTCTGGGTTCTGCTGTCTATTCGTGGCTCAGTTGGTTAAGTGACTGTTTCTCACTCCGGAGACCCAGGTTCGAAACCGGGTCCTGACACATTTGTGTGTTATTAATTTAAGCAGACTGTGTTTGTCTGTTGTGACTTAGATGAAAGAGAAGATCAAATTGTATGACCAATTTATACAGAAAACCAGAATTCCAAAGGGTTCACATACTTTTTCTTGCCACTGTATGTCTGAATAAATGCACAATCCTGTGTTCAGTAATTATGTGTGCCTGTCTGAGAGAGATTTTTTTATGTGTGTGTACTTGTGTATGTTCATCCATGTCATGTCTTACTTTAGCTGCCGTGGCTCACAGTCCACCCCTGGCAGGAGCAACCTGGCAGCTTGTCTCACGTCATCGCTGTCCACAGAGAAGCTGCGCCTGTGTTCTGTGTGTGCCACCGCCACCCGAATCCACTCCATCAGCGGTGGCAGTAAAAGGAAGGGCCTGGAAAGGGGGACACACCATTAGCTCTCACTAGGTAGACTCCCTTGGCAGACTGGTTGTCTCCCACATTAATAATGTTCCAGCATACACGTCTGCACAGATACAAACATCCGTTTGGTATAGTAGGAAACAGGTCAGAAATGGACACATAGGAAGTCCGACCAGAGCCTTATCCATTTGTGCCATGGGATAAACATCCCCACCAAACACAAAATTGAAAGATAGCCAGATGGATATTTTCAATGAGTTTCTATTTCGCAAGTGAGTAGTTTGCTTGCACCATGACAGCTAACATTCTACCACTGACTGGCTGTGGCTATAAATAGCCTAGCTATTTGCGTCCGCATCGGGTCCACGTCTGTTACTGGGTCCGTCTCTGTTATTTTTCAAAGAGCACAGTTCCTGCCCACATTTTAAGCCCTGCCTACCCAAATTTGTAATTTGTTGGGAGAATTGTCTGTATGAAGAGGACCCTCCAAGGAATATTTTATTTTCCTGCTTGAAGTTGCCAAGGAAACCCCATTGTTCCCCAGACCTAGTGTTGTTGCCCTAGGTCTGGGATTTTGAGACTACTCACTTGGCTGTTCATAACCACAGTGCTACTGTTCAGCATGGACAACTGAGATTTACTTTGGCTTGTGCACCACTGTGGACCCTGCATTGACATTGCAAAACCATGCTGACAAAAGTTAAATCATGGTGTATACTGTCTTGATCATAATATCTGCTCAGAGTATCATTGTCATTTGATCACTCTGATCACAAATCAAATCAGTTATTTTATCAAGACCAGTTTCAAGGTTTACACAGACTCCAATTTTTTCAAGAATTGACGGAATATGCCATTCCGCACAGAAATGGCTCCTCTATGCTGTTAAAGGTTACTTCAATCACAATCTGCCAAGAAACCTCCCATTTGACATGTTCATATTTCACAATTTCTGAGGCAGTATCTGTTAAATACACCCATCTGTTGCTTCATCTCTCTCTCTCTCTCTCTCTCTCTCTCTCTTTCTCCTCAGTTCCAATATGTGATCCTCTATGGTCACATTTTGTGGGTGCTGATGAAATCCTCTCATTACGTTTGCTGTTGTATGTTAAAGATAAACAACATTTATTTCTAAACTGTGGAGGGTGATGTTTATCCAAAAGGTATACGTGTTATACTACGTGACAACTTTTCCAGTGTTGTATCAACACTAAACAGTGTTCAATTTAACACTAGTGCATTATCTATAGGAGTCCACACTTTCAGTGTTAAAGTAACATTGTGCTTAGTGCTGATGCTGTTAAACTTTATCAGTGTTAGGTAATGTACACTTTAAGTGTTACACCATTTTGTTACGTAACAGCCTTATTCAGACAAAAAACGGAAAAGTGATGCGTGCATCTGTATTCACCCCCTTTCCTATGAAGTCACATAATTAGTTAGGTAGACTTTAAGTGTCACATGATCTCAGTATATATACACCTGTTCTGAAAGGCCCCAGAGTCTGCAACACCACTATGCAAGGGACACCACCAAGCAAGCTGTAAT
>NW_027001711.1:0-7161 GCF_036934945.1 Oncorhynchus masou masou
TGGGCATGCAAAATTATTATCTTATTATCTTTATTATCTTTATGTTTGAAGCCTGAAATGTGGCAAAAGGTCGCAAAGTTCAAGGGGGCCGAATACTTTCGCAAGGCACTGTACATGCATGTTTTGTCTGATAATGTGCATATTTAAATCCAAAAAATCTCAGTTTACATTGGCGCATTACATGCAGTAATGTTTTGATTCCAAACATCCGGTGATTTTGCAGATAGCCACATTAAATCTCAGAAATGCGCATAATAAACATTGATAAAAGATACAAGTGTTATTCACAGAATTCACAGAATTAAAGATAGACTTCTACTTCTCAAAAAACTTCACGGAAAAAGCATAATCTGAGTACGGCGCTCAGAGCCCAATCCAGCCAAAGAAATATCCGCCATGTTGGAGTCAACAGAAGTTAGAAATAAGATTATAAATATTCACTTACCTTTGATAATCTTCATCAGAATGCCCTCCAGGAATCCCAATTCCCATGAAGTTCCATAAAGTCCTTCATTTATGTCCAAATAGTCACTTGTTTGTTAGCTTGTTCAGCCCAGTAATCCATCTTCATGAGGCGCGAGCACTACGTCCAGACAAAAACTTGAAAAGTTCAGTTACAGGTCGTACAAACATGTCAAACGATGTATGGAATCAATCTTTATGATGTTTTTAACATAAAACTTCAATAATGTTCCAACCGGAGAATTCCATTGTCTGTAGAAAAGACTGGGCAGCTAACTCTTTATAGCAGAATCCTGAAACAAGTTTCTAAAGTTGGTTGACATCTAGTTAAAGCCTTAGGAAGTGCAACTTGACCCCATAGACACTGTGTATGTCGGTAGACCAAGCTTTGAAAAACTACAAACTCAGATTTCCCACTTCTGGTTGGATTTTAAAACACCCAGTCTCAATGTCAACAGTGAAGAGGCGAGCCCGGGATGCTGGCCTTCTAGGTAGAGTTGCAAAAAGAAAAAACAATATCTGTGATTGGCCAAAAAAGAAAAGATTAAGATGGGCAAAGAATACAGACACCGGACAGAGGAACTCTGCCTGGAAGACCAGCATCCCGGAGTCGCCTTCAGTGTTGACATTGAGACTGGTGTTTGCGGGTTCTATTTGGATCCAACCACCGTGCCTTTGTGAGACGCCGAGTAGGTGAACGGATGATCTCCGACATGTGTGGTTCCCAACATGAACTATTGAGAAGGAGGTGTGATGGTGTGTGGGTGCTTTGCTTGTGACACTGTCATTGATTTATTTAGAATTCAAGGCACACTTAACCAGCATGGCAACCACAGCATATGAAACTGCTGTTCACAACGGCTGTGTAAGGGCTATTGACCAAGGAGAGTGATGGAGTGCTGCATCAGATGACCTGGTCTCCACAATCACCCAACCTCAACCCAAATGAGATGGTTTGTGATAAGCTCGACCAGAGAGAAGGATAAGCAGCCAACAAGTGCTCAGGATATGTGGGACTGTTGGAAAAGCATTCCTCGTGATTCCAAGAGTATGTAAAGCTGTTTTCAAGTACTTTGAAGAATCTAAATATATATTTTGATTTGTTTAACACTGTTGAGAGTGGTGGTTACTCATGTCTTTAATGAAACAAATGACGATACATGAAATAACTTATAAATACAAAAACAACAAACGGACCGTGAAAAAGCTATACATCCTGTCTGGTGAACACTAACACAGAGACAGGAACAATCACCCACAAACACACAGTGAAACCCAGGCTACCTAAATATGGTTCCCAATCAGAGACAACGATAATCACCTGACTCTGATTGAGAACCGCCTCAGGCAGCCATAGACTAATCTATACACCCCACACAACCCCAAGACGAAACACACTACAAATAAACCCATGTCACACCCTGGCCTGATTCAATAATTGAAGATAACATAATAAATATAGACCAGGCGTGACAGGTTACTACATGATTCCATATGTGTTATTTCATAGTTTTGATGTCTTCACTGTTATTCTACAATGTTGAAAATAGTAAAAATAAAGAAAAACCATTGAACGTGTAGGTTTGTCCAAACCTTTGACTGGTACTGTGTATATACAGTGCCTTGCGAAAGTATTCATTCCCTTGAACATTGCGACCTTTGCCACATTTCAGGCTTCAAACATAAAGATATAAAACTGTATTTTTTTGTGAAGAATCAACAACAAGTGGGACACAATCATGAAGTGGAATGACATTTATTGAATATTTCAAACTTTCTTTAACAAATCAAAACTGAAAAATTGCGTGCAAAATTATTCAGCCCCCTTTACTTTCAGTGCAGCAAACTCTCTCCAGAAGTTCAGTGAGGATCTCTGAATGATCCAATATTGACCTAAATGACTAATGATGATTAATACAATCCACCTGTGTGTAATCAAGTTCCCGTATAAATGCACCTGCACTGTGATAGTCCCAGAGGTCCTTAAAAAGCGCAGAGAGCATCATGAAGAAGAACAAGGAACACACCAGGCAGGTCCGAGAGAACAGTTGTGAAGAAGTTTAAAGCCGGATTTGGTTACAAAAAAGATTTCCCAAGCTTTAAACATTCCAAGGAGCACTGTAAGCTGATAATATTGAAGAAGGAGAACAAATCACTGCAAATCTACCAAGACCTGGCCGTCCCTCTACACTTTCGGCTCATACAAGGAGAAGACTGATCAGAGATGCAGCCAAGAGGCCCATGATCACTCTGGATGAACTGCAGATCTACAGCTGAAAATGGGTGACTTGTCCATAGACAACAATCAAATGTGATATTGCACAAATTGGCCTTTATGGAAGAGTGGCAAGAAGAAAGCCATTTATTAAAGATATCCATAAAAGTGTTGTTTAAAGTTTGCCACAAGCCACCTGGGAGACACACCAAACATGTGGAAGAAGTTGTGTTTGTCAGATAGAAACTAAATTGAACTTTTTGGCAACAATGCAAAACGTTATGTTTGCGTAAAAGCAACACAGCTCAAAACCTGAACACACTATCCCCACTGTCAAACATGGTGGTGGCAGCATCATGGTTTGGGCCTGCTTTTCTTCAGACAGGGAAGATGGTTAAAATTGATGGGAAGATGGATGGAGCATGTTGGTGACCATTCTGGAAGAAAACCTTTATGGAGTCTGCAAAAGACCTGAGACTGGGACGAAGATTTGTCTTCCAACAAGACAATGATCCAAAACATAAAGCAAAAATCTGTAATGGAATGGTTCAAATTAAACATATCCAGGTGTTAGAATGGCCAAGTCAAAAGTTCAGACCTGAATCCAATCGAGAATCTGTGGAAAGAACTGAAAACAGCTGTTCACAAATGCTCTCCATCCAACCTCACTGAGCTCGGTGCTGTTTTGCAAGGAGGAAATGGGAAAACCAGTCTCTCTGGCGTGCAAAACTGATAGAGACATACCCAAGCAACTTACAGCTGTAATCGCAGCAAAAGGTGGCGCTACAAAGTATTAACTAAGGGGCTGAATAATTTTGCACTAATTTTTCGTTTTTTGATTTGTTAAAAAAGATTGAAATATAAATAATGTCAAGCTCAGTTTTTGAATTGTTAAAAAAGTTTGAAATATCCAATAAATGTCATTCCACTTCATGATTGTGTCCCACTTGTTGTTGATTCTTCACAAAAAAATACAGTTTTATATCTTTATGGTGAAGCCTGAGATGTGGCAAAAGGTCGCAAAGTTCAAGGGGGCTGTCAGGATTTGGCCAGGGTTGTTCCGGGTTTTGGTCCCTTGTTCCCCATTATTATTTGCACCTGTACCTCGTTTTCCCCTGATTGTATTTAAACCCTTAGTTTCCCTCAGTTCTGTGCTCTGTGTTTGTATGTTAGCACCCAGCCCTAGTGTTCTGTGTTTTCCTGTCGATTCCGGTGGATGCTCTTGTGGAATTCTGTTTTTGTTTTTGAGTGTCTCTTGAGGCTTTTTTTGTGCTATTCCTACCACCTTTTGGATTTGCCATTTTTGTATTTAAGGACTTCTCCTTTTTACTTTATTAAATACACCGTCTTAAGTACTGCTGTGTCTGCCTCATCTTCTGGGTTCTGCTGACTATTCGTGGCTCAGTTGGTTAAGTGACTGTTTCTCACTCCGGAGACCCAGGTTCGTAACCGGGTCCTGACAGAAACACAGAGCCAAAAATGAACCCAGAGGCAGCCAGTTCCCAGGACCTTTTTGCCATGCTGTCCCACCACCAGGAGACTGTCCAACGCCACGAAGCCGCCCTGGTTCAGCAAGAGGCCTTAATGGCTAGACATTCTCATCTTCTGTCGGAGATGCTGACTTCCATTAAGCAAATATCTGATCGTCTTACCCCGGCAACAGTTCCCGTCCCAGTACCTCAGATTCAAGTACCCATGGCAGTTAACCCCCTGGCTGAACCTCGTCTTCCACCTCCCCAATGGTTCTCAGGTGATCCAAGTGCTTGTAAAGGGTTTCTCACCCAATGTTCTCTCTCCTTTGAGCTACAACCCTCGTCGTTTCCCACCGACCGGTCTAAGATCGCTTATATCATCACCCTGCTGTCGGGAAAAGCCCTGGCCTGGGCTACTGCTGTGTGGGATGCCCATAGTTCCTGCTGTGCCAGCTACTCTGCCTTTGCTGAGGAATTCAAACGAGTGTTTCAAGGCCCAAGCAGTGGTTCTGACTCAGCCAAACAGCTCCTGACTCTCCACCAAGGTTGGCGCAGCGTGACGCACTATGCCATCCAGTTCCGCATGGTGGCAGCAGCAAGTGGCTGGAACAACGAGGCGCTCACGGTGTGCTTTCTGAAAGGCCTTTCCGACACTATCCAAGATGAACTGGCCACTCGGGAACCACCGGACAATCTCGAGTCCCTGATCAAGTTGGCCTCACGCATTGACCAGCGTCTGAGAGAGAGAGAACTCAACCGTAGACCTCTAGCCCCTATCAGTCCCAGCCCGAGTCCCCACCTTTATCCTCGCTGGCTCCATCGGAACCCATGCAGATTGGACGCATCTCCCAGGCTGAGAGAGACCGCCATGAGGAGCGACGCTGTCTATATTGCGGCAAACCGGGCCATTTCCGTTCCACGTGTCCCGGCTCCAGGGAAAATGCTCTGTCCCGTACAGACCGGGGGAACTGTAACGGAAACATAACCTCCTCCCATCCGTCCAACTCCCCGTCTGCTCATTCCAGTCACCCTCTCCTGGGACAACCACAAGCTTCACCTTCAAGCCTTGGTAGACTCTGGAGCCGCAGGTAACTTCATGGATGGTGTCTGGGCTTAAGGAGAATGGCGTTCCTCTGAACCTCTAAGTGAACCCATGAGGGTCACTACATTGGATGGAAGCCCTTGGGATCTGGACTTGTCACTCATGTCACTACCTCCTTGCGACTTTCAGTTTCACAACACCAGGAATTGATGAACTTTCATTTGATCTCCTGTTCCGAGTTCCCTCGTCCTTGGATACCCCTGGCTTCACAGCCATAACCCTCACATCGACTGGTCTGTGGGCACTATCAAGCAGTGGGGTCCTACGTGCCAAGCTACTTGTATTTTCCAGAATTCCCGAGTTCTACTCCCGAGTCTTTAGAATCCATCGACCTGACCCGAGTTCCCGAGTGTTACCATGACCTCAAACTGGTGTTTAGCAAACAGAGGCCACCATGCTACCACCCCATAGACCTTACGATTGACCCATCGACCTGTTTCCGGGCACTTGCCCCACAGGGGTCGGATCTTTCCCTATCTCCACCCGAACGAGCTGCTATGGATACCTACATCAAGGACGCTCTGGAAGCAGGCCTCATGCGTCCATCCACCTCCCCCGGCGGGAGCAGGGTTTTTCTTTGTGGCCAAGAAAGACGGTGGATTACGTCCTTGCATCGACTACCGGGGACTCAATGCCATAACCGTCCGTAACCAAGTACCCGCTACCCCTTATGGCCACAGCCTTCGAGCTGCTCCAGGAAGCAGTTGTTTTCACTAAGCTTGACCTGCGGAACGCATACCATCTTGTGCGGATCAGACCTGGTGACGAGTGGAAGACCGCTTTCAACACGCCTACTGGTCACTATGAATACTTGGTGATGCCCTTCGGCCTGACCAACGCCCAGCGGTGTTACAAGCACTCATAAACGATGTGCTTAGGGATATGCTTAACATATTTGTGTTCGCTTTACTTGGATGACATCCTCATCTTTTCGAGCTCCCTTCAAGAACACACTAAGCATGTCAGACAAGTACTCAAACGCCTCCTGGACAGCCATCTGTACGTTAAGCCGGAAAATGTGAATTCCATTCATCCCGAGTACAATTCCTGGGATTTGTAGTGGAACCCGGTCGAGTCCAAATGGACCCCAGGAAGGTAGGGGCGGTAGCGGATTGGCCCACCCCCAAATCTGTTAAGGAAGTTCAGCGTTTCCTGGGCTTCACAAACTTTTACCGCAAGTTCATCAAGAACTTCAGCTTGGTGGCAGCCCCTCTCTCAGCTTTAACCAAGGGTGGCAATGCAAGGTTTTTGTGGGGAAGAGAAGCTGAGACGGCCTTCCAAGGACTCAAGCAGCGCGTTCTCTCTGCTCCCATCCTGATACTACCGACTACGGATGAACCATTTGTGGTGGAGGTAGACGGATCAGAGGTTGGTGTTGGAGCTGTCCTGTCTCAGAGGGGTGAAGACAAGAAGCTTCATCCGTGCGCTTTCTTCTCACACCGCTTACCCCGACTTAGAGGAACTACGATGTGGGGATCGTGAACTCCTAGCGGTTAAGATGGCATTGAAGGAATGGAGACACTGGCTCGAGGGGGCTTCTCACCCGTTTCAAGTGCTTACGGACCACAAAAATCTGGAGTATATCCAGCAGGCGAAGCGGTTGAACTCTAGACAAGCTAGATGGTCTCTTTTCTTCAATCGATTCCAGTTTATCACCTATCGGCCCGGGTCGAAGAATCTCAAACCGGATGCCCTGTCCCGAGTCTACGCTCCTGCCATTCGAGATGACACGGACATGCCTGTCCTTCCTGCTGCTAAGATTGTGGCTCCGATCTCATGGCAAGTTGAGGATACCGTGAGACGTGCTCAAGCTAGCGAACCGGACCCGAAAGGAGGTCCTGCCAATCGGTTGTTTGTCCCCAAGGCAGTGAGGTCCAGGTTCGTAACCGGGTCCTGACAGGGGCCTAATA